>NC_137791.1:105501738-105696738 GCF_963383645.1 Muscardinus avellanarius | reverse complement strand
AAAGAGTGTACACAGCTAGGTGTGGTGGCACATGCCTGTAATTCCAGCTGCTTGGGAGGCTGAGGCAGGGGGACTGTAAGTCTGAAGCCAGCCTAGGTAACTTAGTGATGTTCTGTATCAAAGTAAAAAATAGAAGGCTAGGGATATAAATCAGTGGTAGAGAACCCCTAGGCTCAATCCTCAGTACCTAAAAAAAAAAAAAAAAAAAAGAGAGAGAGAGAGAAAGTATGCACAGAAATGTAGAAATCATATAGAAATATATATTTTCTGCATTAAATGTAGTATCTGATGGATGTTTCGGAGCTGTGGTCTTTACCTTACTGAGAAAGTACTCCCTTTTATTGTTAATCTGGGATTTTTATCAAATAATAAATAAATGGATGATAAACATTATCAAATGCTTTGTCTTCATCTATTGAGATAGTCATGAGTTTTCTCTTTCAATCATTAGTGTAATAAGTTGCATTAATGGGTTTTCTGAGGTTGGAATTCTTTTTATTTCTGGACTAAACTCCTTTGTTATGATATATTATTTGAAGACACTATAGGATTCAGTTAGCCAATATTTATGTAGAACTCTTCAAACGTATCTCTAAGCAAAATGGCTTTCATATATCTTTTCTTACCACTTTTAAAATCCAGGTTAAATTGACTTTATAAAATGAAGTTATCTCTCTTTTTATATTTCTGGAATGACTTGCATTAGAAATGAATTTCTGTTCCTTGGTAGTTTGATAAAGCTCGCTTATAAATTCTTTTGGAGACCTGGAAACTTTCTTTATGGGGAAAAGAGGTATTTGATTTATTTCCATTTATATTCAAGTGTTACTTTGACATCCAATATTTTATAGAAATCTCATCTAGATTATCAAATATAATATTATTTTATTTTTCTGAATCTGTATTTTTTTGCATTTTCTGTTCTGTGAGTGGCCTTATTGAAGGTCTTTCTCCTCTTCTTTCTCTCTCTCTCTCTCTCCCTCTCTCTTTCTCCTCTTTCTTTCTTTCTTTCTTTCTTTCTTTCCTCCTGGGCTCAGTGAGCTTCCTGCTTTCTGAGTAGCTAGGACTACAGTACAGGCAGGTAACACCATTCCCAGATTTATTACTCTTTTCAAAAGCTTGCCTTTGATTCTGTCCATATTCTTAGTATTTTTGTCCCATATTTGATAAATATGTGCTCTTATCTTTATTGTTTTCTTCCTTTATTTCCCTTTTTCATACAAATTTGCTTTATGCGATCATATTCTTTTTTGTGTGTGTGTGGGTCTGGGGATGGAACTCGGCATTCAACTTCTAAGCTACTCCCCAGCCCTATTTTTATTTTGAAACAGGGTCTCACTAAGTTGCAAAGGCCTCACTAAGTAGCCGAGGCTGTCTGTGAACCATGATCCTCCAGTCTCAGCCTCCTGAATGCTGGGATTACAAGCATGCACTACCATGCCCAGCTATGCAATCATATTTTAACAAGGTCTGAAGCCAAGTCTAAGAACTATTTTCTTTCTTACCCAATAGTAATTTTCTTCCATATTAATAAGGTCTGAAGACAAGTATAAGAACTGTCAAGTTCGTTAACTGCTTGATGTTGAAAATGGAAATATTTTCACATCATGATGTCAGCACACATTTGCAAACCTTTTAACCTGGAGCCAAAAACGGTGCTGAAAATGTTACATGCATCATTTTTTGCAGATGCCGAGAGAGCGTTTTTATTAAGCCTTACCATATTTTTGTGAGTTAGATATTATTTTTTCTTTTTCTTTTTTTGGTATCGGGGATTGAACCCAGGGGAGTTCTATCTCTGGGGTACATCTCCAGCAATTTTAATTTTTTTTTGTTGAAACAGTGTCTCAATAAGTTACTGAAGGCCTTACTAAATTGCTGAGGCTGGCCTTTGAATCTTTGAGCCTCCTGTCTTAGCCTCCCAAGGACTGGGGTTACAGGCATGTGCCAGCACACCCAGCTAGTTAGAAACTATTATTACACTCATTTTACACAGCCAGAATCTGAAGCTTAACAGGGGTATGTATTACTCTAGGTTACAAGTCTAATGAGTGACAAAGCTTGGATTTGAACCCAAAAAGTCTAATTCAAAAGCCTACACTAGTGACCACTAGAGTAGATCACTTCCTTAGAAAAAGTGTTTGTTAGTTGGGCGTGGTGGCACATGCTTGTAATCGCAGTATTTGGGGGGCTGAGATAGGAGGATGGCAGGTTCATGGCCAGCCTCAGCAATTTAATGAAGCCTTCTGTAATTCAGCGAGACCCTGTTTCAAAATAAAAAATAAAATAGGGCTGGGGAGGTGTAGCTCAGAGGTAGAACACCCCAGCATGCACACACACACACACACACACACACACACACACACACACACACGTGTTTGTTTGTTGGCAGCTAGGAGGGCGTGTCCAAGCTGACTTGGCTGCTGTTCTTTTCACCAGGCAAATACTACATCGCTACAATGGCCCTAATCACAGCCTCCACCGCCCTGACCATCATGGTGATGAACGTCCACTTCTGCGGGGCCGAGGCCCGGCCAGTGCCACGCTGGGCCCGGGTGGTCATCCTCAAGTACATGGCCAGGCTCCTGTTTGTCTACGACGTGGGGGAGAGCTGCCTCAGCCCACGCCACGGGCAGGGGCGGGTCCACCTCGCCAAGGTGTACGGCCAACTCCCAGAGTCGAACCTGAACACTTCCAGGAGCAGAGCCCTCTCCCGGAAGAAGGACCCGAACAGGCTCCCGAAGAATGACCTGGGGCGCCGGGGCGAGACCCCGCCGGATGCTGCCGGCTACTGTGCGCGGTACGAGGTGCTGGTGAGAAACATCGAGTACATCGCCAAGTGCCTCAAAGACCACAGGGCCACCACCTCCAAGGGCGGCGAGTGGAAGAAGGTGGCCAAGGTCATCGACCGGTTCTTCATGTGGGTCTTCTTCATCATGGTGTCCGTGATGACTGTTTTGATCATAGCAAAAGCAGATTAGCAGGCGTTTGACATCCAGGGAGAAATCAATAAGCCCCCTGCAACTCACTCCAGTGTTCTTTCGAGCTAGTTTGTTTTTCATAGGTGGTTTAGGGGTTAGGTTGCTGGTACTTTTTGACTTTTAACTTCAAGTCAATATTGTAGCCAGGCCTGGTGCTGCAGGCCTGTAAATCTAGTACTTTGGAGCCCGAGGCAGGAGGATTGCAGGTTTGTGGTCAGCCTTAGCAACTTAGAGAGGCCCTCTGCAATTTGGAGAGACCCTGTTTCAAAAAGAAAAAATAAAATAGATCTGGGAGTATAGCTCAGAGGCAGAATGCCCCTGGGTTTAGTTCCTAGTGACACACCCACACGCACACGCACACACACACATACGCATACACACATACATGTACACATACATACACACACACACACACACATCAATGTTGTAGCTGTCAGGCTAAATTAAGCTGAAGATCTAAAATTTCTACAATGAGAAGCTGGTGGAGAGAAGGCAGGAGTCCTTTTATAGCCCACCAGAATGACACATAACCTGCCTCTAATGTACACAATTATTCACTTCATTTGCAGGACAGATAACAAAGAAAATTACTGTTTAAAATTTAAAGCAAAAATAGCAAAATGAAGCTGGATGTAGTAGCTTGTAATCCCAGTACTTGAGAGGCTGAGACAGGAGGATTGCAGGTTCGAGGACAGCCTCAGCAACTTAGTATGACCCTGTTTCAAAATAAAAAATAAAATGGGTCTGGGGATGTAGCTCAGCAGTAGAATTCCCCTGAGTTCAATCTCCAGGACCACAAAATAAATGCATCAGTGAATTAGCCATGTGTACGTAAGTGAGATGTAAGGCTCAGTGGTAACTTTTCCAGGCATGGTCTATTTCAAGGCAAATCTGGAATGATAGAAATAAAGTCTTGGTTCCAATTAGGGCTAAGGGTCAGCAAGCGAAGAGGGAAGAGAATGCTTTTATACTGGTGATGTCGGACACATTCTTGTGTTGTATGTAAACCCATTCCCACATTGTCTTTCATTAAAATAAGATTGATGAGGGCTGTGCCTGCATTTCGTGTTTACAATAAGGCAATTACCAAGCTGAGCTATCCACCCATTCATTCAATTATTCACCAAACACCTGCCTCCTGCATATGATGAAGCTGTATGGTCTTCATTTACATCAGGTGTCATAGCAAATCGTATGCATAAACCTGATTAATTCTGATCTTTGCAACAGTTCTGTGAGCTAGGCAGGCAGGAAGGCAGGCAGGCAGGCATTTCTCTTCTTTCTCGGAGGATGTGGCTACAGCGTTGGGCCAGGCTGCTAAAGCCGCACTTTGTTTTAGGCCACGACAGATTATAATTTACAATAAGAAAGACCGTAGGAAAGATTCCCATTCCTACATATTTCAACTTCTAGTGTGTGTGTGTGTGTGTGTGTGTGTGTGTGTGTGTGGTACTGGGGATTGAACCCAGGGTTATTCCACCTTTGAGTTCTACCCACAGGTCTAATTTTTTCATTTTTCATTTTGAAACAGGTTGCAGATAGGCCTCACTAAGTAGCCGAGGCTGGCCATGAACCCGCGATCCCCTGATGTTAGCATCCAAGTACTTACATTGCATTACAAGTACATTACAAGTGTGCACCAACTGATCTTTTCTACTTTCAATCAAATGTGGCTTCAACAGTGGCCCAGCCTTAATCCTCAGAGTCTATAAGCATGTTAAATTACCTGCCAATGAGGAATTAATAATGCTAAAAAATGACCTTGAGATGGGGAGGTTATCTTGTGTTCAGTAAATTATAAGGGTATATTTAAGTGGAAGAGGGAGGCAGAAGAGAAAGAAGGTGCTGGATATGGTGGCGCACACCTGTAATCCCAGTGCTTGGGAGGCTGAGACAGGAGGATCACGGGTTCAAGGCTAGCCTACTTAGCGAGGCCCTTCACAGCTTAGTGAGACCCTGTTTCAAAATAAAGAATAAAACTTAGGGCTGGGATGTAGCTTGGATGTAGAATGCTCCTGGGAAGAAGGAGAAGAAACTGAAGAGATGGTATCAGGGGACAGACACGGGCAGTGTTCCAGCTTTGAGGGTGGAGGAAAGGAGCCACAAGGCACAAAATGAGCAGCCTCTCAAAGCTAGCAAAGGCAGAGGGCCAGGTGGTCCTGGAGAGCCTCTAGAAGGAAGCAGCCCTGTTGGTGTTGACTTGAGCACAGGGAGCCTCATGCCAGACTTCTGACCCTCCACAACTCTCAGATAAGAATGATTTTTTTTTAAGGTACTGGGTCAGTGGTAACTGGTTACTATGGTAACAGAAAACTAACACGGTACCCAGTACACAGAAGTTTGTGCTGTGATTTAGATATGGTTTAAATGTGTCTCTCTAAAGGTTCATGTGTTGGAGGCTTGGTCCTCGGGGCGGTGGTGCTGGGAGGTGGTGGAACCTTTAAGAAAGGCCTAGGAGGAGGTCCTTGGGTCAACTGGGGGTGTGCCCTCAGCAGGGATCGTGGGACCCCAGTCCCTCTTTGGCTTCCTGTTTAGAGATGTGACCTCTTTCATACACACTCCTACCGGTGATATCTGAGATGACACAGTCAAAGGGGACGCTCACCAAAGCCCACACGTTGCTGTTTGTATAAGCTTCCCAAACTGTGAGCTGAATAAACCCACTTTCTTTACAAAGTTTGCTCATTTTAGGTATTTCTTATACACGGTGTATAAGAAACTAGTAGACTGTGTATATAACCACAATACTACGCCGTGTCTATAATGCAAAACTGCTACACTGTGTTTTTAACTTTTTCCATACTTGAGATTATTTGATTGGAATAGTCAGATCAAGAAGCTCTTATTGAGTCATGCTAAGAATTTTAAAGAACTTTGTCCAAGCAATACTGGGGAAACACAAAAGGATTTTAAGCAAGGAGCGTTAGTTTCGGATCCGTGGTTCAGAAAGAACACTGCGGCGGCGACTGACAGATCGGAGGAGGCAGGGAGAGCTGCTGGGATGGTTCTTACCAGTTCAGGCAACTGTCACGGAGGCTCGACCTAAGCTGGACTAAGAAAACAGGAAAGATTGTACATCACAAGATATTTGTGACCTAGAATTGGCGGGATTTGGTGGCTGCTGAGGAAATGTTGATTAAGAGAGATCTGAGGATGAAGCCAGGCATGGTGGTGCACGCACTCCTGTAATCCCAGAATTCGGGAGGCCGAGACAGGAGGATCACAGGTTCAAGACAAGCCTCAGCCACCTAGAGAGATCTTGTTCCAAAACAAAAGTTAAAAAATGGGCTGAGGGTACAGAGTACCGCTGGGTCCAATCCCGTGTGTGTGTGTGTGTGTGTGTGTGAGAGAGAGAGAGAGAGAGAGAGAGAGAGAATGAAAGAAGAGGAGGAGGAGGAGGAGGAGGAGGAGAGGAAAAGGAGGAGGAGAAGAGGATAAGGAACCAGGCAGCTAAAAGGGGAGGAAGCTGCCAAAATGCAGGTCAGAACTCAGGCTCAAGGGCAGGACAGGGCCTATTACATCGAAAAAAAGAAAAGAGGCCTGGGAGGCAGAGCAAGGCAATCAAATCAGTGACCCACAAGGAGTGCAAGAGTCCAGATTGGCAAGGTGGGCAGGGCCAGGTCACGCAGAGCCTGCAAAGATTACAAAAACACCAGCCACTTTGTTTATTGGTTGACCGCCTTGGTGCACTAAGTGGACCTGGCTTTTTTGAGGTCCTGAACTTTGTTCTTTCTCCCTGTGCCTCTGCTTCTACTTCTCCATCCGCCGAGGGCTGGGTGGAGGCGTGCCAACACCGCCATGGGCGAACCTGGCAAGTGGGCCGTCTTGGGAAAACTGGAAACACAAGTTCTAGGCAATCTGCAGCAATAGCAGCGACGCCACTTGTACTGTCACCGGCTCCCGAAGCCAGCAAGGAGCCTCTGCCTCTTTCTTCCTCTCCAATGACGCCTTTGAAATAGGATCTTGCTATTAAAACTTCATGAGCTTGTCGATATATCTAAGCCTTTCCATCCCTTAAAAGATAAAATCCCATGACAAAAAGTCTCCCTGGCCTTTGGGTGTTCTTGTCTCTCTGTTCTCAGCCAAAGTCCCTCCTCGCACCAACCAGTTCCAGCAGGAGAGAGATGTGTGTTCACATGAGCACAGTCCAGGGGAAGCTTAACAAGGGCAAGGTGCAGAGGTGGGAGCAGGGTCACGGAGCAACACGGGCTGGAGAGACCAGCAGTCCTCACCCAGCAGAGCTAAGACAAGAGGAGTCAGGGAGAGGTGAGCCGAGGCCAGGAGAGGGAGCTGTGGCCTCTGCTTGGGCACAGGCAGCTGTCCCCGCAGGGAGGGACTTGGGAAGGATATGTGGCCCTCTTTGTTCCAGACTCCTCTCAGCTTGCTGGCTGTGGGCCACACTCGATCCTAGGGCTCCATGGTGCTGCCTGTGTGCCCAGGTTGAGCCGAGTGGCAGAGATTAGAGTGTCTATCTCGGGGGAGGGAGACTCTGCCTTCCCCTCTGCATTTCAAATCGCACTTCTTTTCTCTCTGCTCAACTGAAATTGCTCTGTTTAAGTTCACGATGGACTTGGGGATGGCCAAACCCACCCACCGGGCACTTCTGAGTCCTCTGCTGCCTTCGACACAGCTGACCACTTCCTCCTGCCTGAAACGTTCCTCTAGTCCCTTCTGCGTCGCCGCCTCCTGCTTCCTAAGTGGACCTTCTCAGGACTCCCTCCTCTTCTGGTAAAGTTCCGTGTCCTGGGGCTCCAGCCTCGCCTCTCCTCCCCAGGAATCTTGCTACCGCCTCCATTCTGGGGATTCTCCAGCCCATTTGTCCAGTCTAGATCACCTCTCAGGTGATCAACCAGGAACTAACATGTAAATATCTCCAGCCTTCACACAGAACACGTGGCAGACTAAGCTTGCTATCTACATGGTCACGAATCCCTTCCTCCTCCTGAGTGTCCCGTGACACTTTGTAGACACACCATCACCTCCAGCACTCAGGCTGGAGACCAGGCAGCTGGCCATTTGGATTCTTGTCTAACCCAACACCAAGCTGGTCACTGATCCTGTCAGTTCTACCTGCTGAGCGACTTTCAAAGCTGTCCCCTCCTCTCCATGCCCCGACAATTGCTTTATTTCAGGTCTTGATCATCTTTGCCTGGAATTTTGAAGTGGTGCCCCGACGAGGCCTTCTGTCTCTGGTTTCTCTCCCCTCTACCCCATTTGCCTTATCACCGCCAAACTGATCTTGTGACTCTTCCATTTAAAACTTTGAATGGCAACGAAATGCCTACAGTAGGATAAAATCAACTTCCTTAATATGATACGTGTGTGTGTGTTTTCTGCTACTCTAGGAAGAGGTATCCTTGTTTCACCCCAGAAGTGCAAATTACCTTCTCAGCACAGAGAACAACCTCCCTCCTAGGGAAATCAGCCAAACCTGTTCTGTTGAAAAGACCCAGGAGGAGTCAGGGTCTTTATTGCGGAAGTGGTAGGGGAATAAGAACATTGCTGTGTGGTGTTAAAAAGGGAAGATCTAAGCTGCCGCCCCCTCTCCCCTGGGCCTGTGACTCGGGCTGAGCCAGACATGTCCCTTTCCCTAGACTTTCAATCTTGAAGTCTCTATGGACAAGCAAATACCAAATAATGATAGCCAAGAAAAACATGCAAGCGAAGATAACAAGAGGTTGTTTCTCGAGGAGAAATTGGAGGTCATGGTAAGCAAATCAAATTGGAATTGGGCTTCAAAGACATAAAAAAGAAAAATCAGTGGAGATCAATAAAGAATCCAGAAATGGATCTCAATCTACGTGAGAATTTAATATATGACATCAGAAAATAAAGTAAATCAGGCCTTTGACTTAAGTGCAAAAACTAAAATTAAAATATAAGCCTTATGAGGAAATCTAAGAGGCCATATGGAAGGGGCAGGGGAGATCACCTTAACAAAGGAACAGAGACTAAAAGTGAAAATATGGGTATATTTAAGCTACATAAAGCCCCCAAACTTTATGTGACAAAAAAATAATGAAAAAAGTCAGTAAAAATCAAACAATAAATAATAGGCTGGAACATGCAATTAATACTGCTAATGTTTAAAACACTTATAAACTAAGAGTAAACAACAAAAAGAAGAGTAAGTTACCCAATTAAAAGCAAGAACAACATGAGAAGATAATTCAGAGGAAAAACAAATTAATATGGCTAAAAATACATAACTTATTAAAATATGCTAGAAGCCGGGCGTGGTGGCACACGCATGTAATCCCCGCGCTTGGGAGGCAGAGACAGGAGGATCGCACAGGTTCGAAGCCAGCCGCACTGGCTTAAGAGACCCTGTTTCCACATAAAAAGTATAAAATAGGTCTGGGAGTGTAGCCCGGAGGTAAAAGGGTTTTCAGGAACCCCAGTACCACCACCAAAAAAAAAAAAAAAAAATATATATATATATATATATATATAGTTAGAAGTTGTTAAAACACACAAATAAACCAGGAAATGCAAATTGCTAAAATGTTTTTTTCCCCCCATAACTGGCTGGAAAAATGTTTAAAAAGATCTCAGTGCCACATTTGGCCGTTGGGAATGATGAAGGAGGGGAGGAGTACTCTCACAGCCCAGGTAAGAATGTAAACTGTTAGAACATTTTGGAAAGCAGCCTTTTTTTTTTTTAACATTAAGAGTATGTCCAAGCCGGGCGTGGTGGTGCACGCTTGTAATCCCCGCGCTTGGGAGGCAGAGACAGGAGGATCGCGCAGGTTCGAAGCCAGCCGCGCGCACTGGCTTAGGAGACCCTGTTTCCAAATAAAAATGTAAAAATAGGTCTGGGAGTGTAGCCCAGAGGGAGAAGGGCTTCCAGGAACCCCAGTACCACCAAATAAATGAATAAATAAATAAATAAATAAATAAATAAAAATAAAAATAGTGCTGGGGGTATAGCTCGGAGGTAGAATGCCCCTAGGTTCAGTCCTCAGTACTGAAGAAAAAAAATGTCCAGAGCTGCCTTGGATTGTGACTACCTATCTTCTCTTAGGTTGTGACCACCTTGGTGATAGAAATCGTGTCTTATTAATCTTCCCGTCCCATCATGTCAGGCCTTGTCCAAGGGCTGCCATAACCAAGTACCACCAACTGGGTGGCTTAAAACAAATGTATTGTCTTAGCACTCTGAAGACTGAAGTTGTTGGCAGGGACTTGTTCTAGAAGGGACTTGTTCCTCCAGAAGGTTCTAGAGGAGAATGCTTACTTTTCCCAGCTTCTGACAGTTGCCCACGGTCCCTTGCTTCTTTGGTGTACAGCGCTGACACCCCAGCCTCGGCTTCTGTCTTTCCATCCTGTTCTCCCTGGTTATCTCCGTGCCCAAATTTCTCTCTTCTCATTAGGACGACAGTCACTGAATCAGGACCCACCCTAATCATGACCTCATTTTAACTTGAATACATTTGCAAAGACCCTGTTTCTAAATAAGACCACACGGACAAGTTTCAGGGGCCAGGACTTCCACACGCCATTGTGGAGGGACACCATTCAAACCACAGCAGGCACGCAGTAGATACTTGGTAAATTAAGGCTTTAATTTAATTAAAGTAATGGAATCTTCACATTAAAAAAAATTCATAGAAAATTTAATAAGAAATGAAGTTTTAAGTGATCTAAGGGAAAGTATAATAAAAGCAAAATCTAGCCGGGCGTGGTGGCGCACGCTTGTAATCCCCGCGCTTGGGAGGCAGAGACAGGAGGATCGCGCAGGTTCGAAGCCAGCCGCGCGCGCTGGCTTAGGAGACCCTGTTTCCAAATAAAAATGTAAAAATAGGTCTGGGAGTGTAGCCCGGAGGTAGAAGGGCTTCCAGGAACCCCAGTACCACCACCAAAAAAAAAAAAAAATCTATACTGATCTGTAGCTGATAATTCATGTCAATTGAGGATGAGCAAAGTAATAATAATAAAATAAGTCAGTTTGAAAGAAATGTGAAGGGGATGGACATTCTGGGAGATATGGCAGGAGGGTCCCCCCCCCACCCTTTTACATGTTTCCTTAACCAGGTCATAGAAACACAAATGATAATAAAATTTCTGCTTTATATGGTTTGTGTCTCCATTTGATTTAGAAATAGATGACTCACTATAGGTTCAAAGTACAAGGATTAGGATTGTTCAGGACTATATCCACTTTTCTTTTCATGTGTGTGGTACTGGAGATTGAACCCAGGAAACTCCTACCTCTGAGCTGCACTCCATGCTTATTTATTTGTTTATTTATTTACCTATTGATTTATTTATTTAAAATTTGAAACAGGGCCTTGCTAAGTTACTGCATGTTGGCTGCAAATCTGTGATCCTCCTGTCTCAGCCTCCCAAGTACTGAGATTACAGGTGTGCGCCATCCCACCTGGCTAGAACCTACATTCTTAAATCAAGGAAGGGGATTGGCTTAAAAACATATTCCAGCCAGATGTGGAGGATTGCAGGTTTGAGACCAGCCTCAGCTACTTAGTAAAGCCCTCTACAATTTATTGAGATCCTGTTTCAAAATAAATAATAAGAAATAGGGCTGGGGCCGGGCATGGTGGCGCACACTTGTAATCCCAGAATTCGGGAGGCTGAGATCAGAGGATCACGGTTCGCAGACAGCCTCAGCTACTTAGTGAGACCTTTAGCAACTTAGTGAGACGCTGTTTCAAAATAAAGAATAAAAAATAGGGCAGGGGGTGTAGCTTGGAGGTCAAATGCCCCTGGGTTCCATCCTCAGACCCCCCCACACACAAAAAAGGGCTGGGGGTGTAGATCAGAGGTAGCATGTTCCTGGGTTCAATCACCAGTATGGTAATAAATAAATAAATAAATAAATAAATAAATAAATCCACAAAGCCATTTTGGTTTTATTTATTTTTTTTTTTTTATTTTTGGTGGTACTGGAGATGGAACCCTTCTACCTCCGGACTACACTCCCAGACCTATTTTATGTTTTATTTGGAAACTGGGTCTCTTAAGCCAGCAAAGCTGGCTTCGAACCTGCGCGATCCTCCTGTCTCTGCCTCCCAAGCGCGGGGATTACAAGTGTGTGCCACCATGCCCGGCAATTTGGGTTTTATTTTGGTGAAAAATAATAATTAACCAAACTCTAGAAACAAAGTTGACTAACTCTTGGCTGGTAGGAATGTACAGAATTCCGTGTGAGAAAGCCTAGAGAAAAAAATAAAAAACCTGAATTGGGGGAAAAGAAAGTTTAGAAACACTGGCTGGAAGAGACAGTGGTATAATTAGAAGCACTAACTGTAAAGTGATTCAGTATTTTCATGGAGACAGTGGAAGTCTGATTCCTCTTTGGGGTGGGGGGAGAGCATTTTGACAAATTCTGGCTGGGCCCCCCTTTCTGACTATAACCCAAGGAAGGGCTTTGCACTCTGTCTCCAGCCTGAGCACTGTGGTAGGATAGAGCCTCCTTACTTTACAGAATAGTAACTCTACTTGTAGCCCCCAACAGAGAAACCCAAATTGGGTGAATTGCCCTTCTTAGAATCTTGGAGATTGGAAGTGGGGCTCTCTACTTCCACCCCTGAGACTCTTGGGTCGGGTGAAATAAATTCTAGGCCAAAGTGGGTGCTATGGGCCTTGTTCACAAATACAGGGGACATGACTGTGGTCGTCAGTGGACAGTCGCAGGGGCTCAGGTGTGGCCCACAGGTGTCCCTGTAATCCAGAAAACCTACCTACAGGAAGGGATTTGTCTTGTTTTGTGCCAGCTCCACTGAACTCTTAATGGGTGGTTTTGAGAGAAGTAATTTAAGCTGTAAGCCTATCTGAGTCTTCATAGGTAATACAGCTGTAGAGCATATGGCAACTGAGATTCTCACAGCAGATTACTGGGCCAAGGTCCAGTGACCGGCTACTAGGCAGAGAGATGGCCGACGTCCAGGTGCTCTCTGTGCCCAGGAGTGGACTCTGAGCAATCCAATCCTTGTCCTGTCTTGGGCAATTGCTGTAGGATCAAAGCTACAGAACCCCAGGAGTTCTGTCTTTTGGCAGGGATCAACTCTGTTTGGCTCAGCCCTTCCTAAAAAAAATTAGCAAAACATATACTATTCTAAAAAATTTTTTGCAAAGAGAGTAAATGCTATTAAAAAAAAAGTTTTCCATGAGGAAGAAGTAAAAAGTGTAATGTTTTTTTCTCTGTTTATCAAGAGGTAAATTTTTTTCCAGAGGCTCTGGCAGTATTCCTTCTATATCTCGTCGGTCTGAGTTTGGTCACACGAGCACCCATGGGCTCGTCACTGACGATGGTGTGGACCATAGGGTAGCACTGTGGGATTTCTTCCTTGGGGCTGGAGGAGACACACACTGTCCTTGTCTCATGGTTGAACTCCTTGTACCTAAACAAGAGGAGGACTCTGCTGGTGAGGAAGGTTTGGGGTGGGAGGCCGACAGCATGAATCACAGTAACATTGGGAGAGAGGAGAAAAGAAGAGGCCAATTAATTTGGGCATCTATCCATTGCTCTTCATGGAACAGGGCAAACAAATTTCTATCTTGTCAAACTAGACATCAACCTTGAAGGGCAGGAAAGCTCTGGTCTAGGTCCATGTAGATTGCAAGACCCCACCATCAACTCTGAGATCAACTGGCCCACAGTAGCATAAGCTTAGTTCCTGGAGGAGCTGAAAGTCTGAAACTTAAATCCTTTACTAGTTTTATTCAGAACTGGTCTGGTTTGATAAAATGGTAAGAGTCCAGAAGAAAGAAGAGACCTTTACAAATCAAGTAAAACATGACCACCAGCAAAGCAAAGCAAACTTATTAAAGTTAGTTGAGCACCATGGTGCACACCAGTAATCCTGGTATTTGGGAAGCCGAGACAGGAGGATCATAGGTTTAAGGCCAGCCTCAGCAATTCAGTGTGACCCTCAGCAACTTTCATTTTGAAATCACATTGCAAAGTAAAATAAATAAATAAATAAAAAGGGCTGAGTGTGTAGCTTGGAGGTAGAATGGCCCTGGGTTCAATCCCCAGTACCAAAACAACAACAACTTAATATAGATTAGACAAGACTTTGAAGCTGCATTCATTCAGTCATCTTAAACATTTGTGAATGACCAGATATTGTGAGTGACAGAAGTAATATAAGATAAAAACACTGTTGCGGAGGTTGACATGTTAGGCCATGGACAATGCTGGGGATTAATTCCATTTGTGAACATAAAGATATATGTGTGCGGTGTGTGTGTAATTTTATTAATAGAGAAATCCCTTCCTTTTTCCTTCACTAAAATAACAAATATTTGCCGAACATTGCTTTGAAAAGGTGCCCGGTGACGGCCCAGCCCAGAGCACTTACTCCAGTTCTATGGTGAGGTGGCGGCTACAAAAGGCAGAAGCCGTGGTTTTCTTTTCTTTTCTTTTTTTTAAAATATTTTTATTGGTGCATTGTAATCATACATCACATTGGAATATAAGACTTGAGAGGATATACAAGCACACATCATCCAATTAGCCCTCATCCAGTCCCCATCCCATTCCCTCCCTCTCCCTCGATCCCATGCTTGATTGGTGATTATCTTTGATACATTTGTTTACGTACCTCCTGAGTTTTAAAGAGGTTCCATCCTCCCCCATCCCATCCCCTCTGATTGGTCACCTTAATTGCTTCTCTATAGGGCCCTTTCTATAATGCGACCTCCTCCTGTTGCCCCTTTCCTCTTAGTTTTTGCTAATTAGGGAAAGCATCTAGTTTTTATTTTCTGTGATATTTCTCTGTGCATGCCGCATTGCAAGTTCAGATCCCACTCTTGACGGCCCCAGTAGTGGCCTGGCCACCCGGAGGACTCTGATCCTGACCTCGGTGGCTCCAACACCGGTCTTGCCACATGGGAGGCTCCAATTCTGGCCTCGTTGGCCCCCGCACCAGCCTAACCCCTTGGCTGGCTCTGATCCCAGCCTCAGAGGCCCCAGTACCGGCCTTGCCTCATGGCAAGCTCCGATCCCAGCCTCGCTGGCCCCGGCACTGGCCTTACCCCTTGGCGGGTTCCAATCCAGGCCTCAGAGGCCCCAGCACCGGCCTTGCCTCATGGCAGGCAACAATCCTGGACTCGCTGCCCCAGCACTGGCCTAACCCATCGGCAGGCTCTGATCCTGGCCTCGGAGGCCCCAGCATCAGACTTGCCTCACAGCAGGCTCCGATCCCAGTCTTGCTGACCCTGGCACTGGCCTAACCCCTTGGCAGGCTCCAATCCCAGCCTCAGAGGCCCCGGTACTGGCCTAACCCCATGGCAGGCTCCGATCCCAGCCTCAGAGGCCCCAGCACCCGTCTTGCCTCATGGCAGGCTCCGATCCTGGCCTTGCTGGCCCCAGCACCGGCCTAACCCCTCGGCAGGCTCCGATCCCTTCCTCGGAGGTCTCAGTAGCAGCCTTGCCTCATGGCAGGCTCTGACCCCAGAGGCCGTGGTTTTCTGACGGGTACGCTGAGCCCAGCCCAGCCCAGCCCTTCTACCTCTGTGAACACGACCAGGTCTCTAGTCATGTAGACCTCAAGTTTTCAGTTGTAAAATGGGAACCACCTCTCATATGGAGTTCTGTGCTTGATTAACTGTAGATCCTAAGCCATGGTAGTTAATCTTTCAGTTTGTTAGGAGGAGTGGTTTTCAATGTGGGGTCCCCAGATTAGTGACATCAGCCTCCCTGGGGACTTGAACATGCAAATTCTAGGATTCCACCCAGACTTACTGCGTCACACTTGGTCATCATCGTAGTCCTCATAGTCGTTTTTTTTTTGGGGGGGGGGGTTGGTACTGAGGTTCCTGGAAACCCTTCTATCTCCGGGCTACACTCCCAGACTTATTTTTATACTTTTTTTTTTTTTTTGAAACAAGGTTTCTTAAGCCAGCGAGGCTGGCTTTGAACCTGTACAATCCTCCTGTCTCTGCCTCCCAAGCGCGGGGATCACAAGCGTGCGCCACCACGCCCGGCATAGTCAGGGGTTTTAACAGGTTGTCCTGGGATCCCGACGTGTCTCTGGTTTGAGACCCACTGGGAAGAGCGAGGGAAGTCAGCCAGATGCACCAGGTGTGGATCCAGCTCTACTTCTATTTAATCAACTTGCTTGGACCTCGGTGTCCTCATCTACACGATGAGGATAATAGTTACATCTGTGTGTGTGTGTGTGTGTGTGTGTGTGTGTGTGTGTGTGTGTGTGTGTTGCTGGGGCTTGAACCCAGGGGCCTTCTACCACTGAACTACACCCCCAGCCTTATTTACTTTTTCATTTGGGAACAGGGTCTCACTAAGTGGCAGAGGGCCTCTCTAAGTTGCTGAGGCTGGCTGGCTATGAACCTATGATCCTCCTGTCCTGGGATTACAGGCATGTGCCAGCTTGCCCAGCTAGTTACATCTATCTTATCAGGTCATCGTGAGGCCTGAAGGAGTTAACACATACCAAGTGCTTAAAACGGGACTCAGCCCACAATGTTTAATAGATGTGCGATTAGTGATTAATTGTCCTTTGTAAAGTTCTTGTTTTGCTGTGAGTGTCTGTCTCCAGGGTAAGGGCTAGTGGGATGAGGGGGCCATGCACTTTGATGCTGTCAGAATATTATAGCGATACGTGCATATCCCTATTTATAGCAGCACGATTCACAATAGCCACCTAGGAACCAACCGAGGTGACCGTCAACAGATGAATGGGATAAGATAATGTGGTATATACACACAATGGAATTTTACTCAACCATAAAGAACAAGATTATGCCATTTGTGGGAAAATGGATGGCATTAGAGAATATTATGCTAAATGAGATCAGTTAGTCTCAGAAAATCAAAGGCTAAATGTTTTTGATAGGTCGGGTCCCTCCTTTACCTGCAGTGGGGACAGGAGGCGGAACCCCTGAAACCAGAAGTGGAGATATGCGCGAATCCAGGTGCCGCGAGACTCCAAACATCGAGAGACATACTCCAGAGGTCACGAGACTACAGATGTCGCGAGAGAATCAGCATGTCTATAAAACGTCGGTACTTCTGCTCAGCTGCATGACTCAGCTGGCCGATTGGGACTAAGCGCGACTCTGAGGACTCGTGGCTCATTGGTCCCTTCCCCCATGGCTGGCTGACTCCTCGAAGGTGCCAGGTTCTTGATTAAAGCCATTGTTAATAACCTGGTTGGTGCTTGCCTTTTTAGTAATTTCGCCAAACTCTATTTTCAACTCTACAGTTTCTCTCATATGTGGAAACTAAATAGAAAATGTAAAACAAAAAGGACTTCAGATAAATGAGGAGACCAGTAGAATAGAGGAAGGGGGTAGGGAGCGGGAGATGGTAAGGTAGGAACAAAGAGTTGAGGAAGAAAACAGTTCAAATAATGTTATGTCCATATATATACATATATGAAGCATCACTACCAGTCTCACTAACACGTGTGGGACGTGGGGGAGCAGATTGGATCTGGAAGGGCCCACTTGTGTGTTTGTATCACGTTGAACCTCACTGTAATGTATAATTACAATGCACGATAAAAATGTTTAAAAATTTACAAACTGAGTAAGAGGGTGGTATTCTAAAGTAAGAGCAGCATACTGTCCCTAGTAAACATTCAGAATAGGCACCAACAAAACCTGTCCAATCAGAAGAGACACCAGCATGAAGTCTAACCAATCAGAACAGAGGCCAGATGTAAGCAACCGGCAAGGTTGAGGCCTGCTCTTTAGTGGTGGGGCCAGGAGCGCTGGAGCCTCTGCTCTGGAAGACCTGCCTCTGGTATTATCTTGTCTTTTCTCCAGACTTCACAGCAATGGAGTCTAATTGTCTACTGGGAGCCTTCCTGGTTTTTCTTTTTTTTTTTTCTTTTGGGGGGTTCTGAGAATTTGAACCCAGGGGCATTCTATCTCTGAGCTACAGCCATAGCCTTTTTCTTAATTTTTATTTTGAAATAGGTTCTCACTAAGTTGATGAGGTTCTTACTAAGTTGTTGAGGCTGTCCTCAAACCAGCAATCCTCCCGTCTCAGCCTCCCAAGTACCGGGATTACAGATGTGTGCCACTGCACCTGGCTTCCTATGCTCTTTAGTAAGCTTCTGCTTCTTTTAAGGCTTTTTCAAAGCCACCCATACCTGGGTCGGGGTACAGTCGTGTCCTGGTAGGAGAGGGAAGAGTGAAGCTGTGTGTGTGCTGGAAAGAAGTAGCGTTGGGGGTGTTTGGGGTGAACTGCTTATGAATTATAAAAAGGCGGGAGGGACCCATCCACAAAGCAGCTCAGGGGAGCTGTCTACGTAAGTGCAGCAGACAGAGCATCTGTCTGCAACAGTATTCTGCAACCTCCAAGATTCAAGAAATCCTTGGAAAATAGGATGTGATTTCAAGATGTTATTGCTTCTTGAAAGGCCTGGATACGGCTGGAAGAGTGAACTCCTCAAGCGTATTGGCATGAACACACTGCAGAGCCAGGAGAAGGTCTCAGAGGACCATCTCCAGCGTCAGACAGGGCTCTCGATGTGGCTCTGACACTCACACATCAAGGAGCCTTAATCACTCCTCATTTCCTGAATCTCCAGAATCCATACAATGAGTCTAATAGTGTCCACTCCCTAGGGCTGTGAGAGTTAAAGGAGTAAGTGAGGCTTGCCTGGCGTGGTGAGCACGGCAAAGGAAATGTTCCCTCTGGCGCTGGTGTGACAGCCTCACCTTCATTATCACCAAGACCTCTGAAGTGCTCTCAGTTCCACACACACACACACACACACACACACACACACACACACACACAGAGAGAGAGAGAGAGAGAGAGAGAGAGAGAGAGAGAGAGAGAATAAATAAAAACCCAAGGGAGGGCTGCTTGCATATTTCCTTCTAATTGACAGCGGTGTTGTAAATCAGGAATGGCAGCGGCCCAATTAAAGAGCCATGAGAAAGCTGCCAGGGGCAGGGTGATGGCTGCCAGCTTAGAAGATTCCCAAAGACCAACACAGGAAGATTTTATATATATAATATATAAATGCTCTCCCTAATATGTGAAAGCTAGGGAGAAAATGGGTGATAGGAGGAACTCTAGACAAAGAAGGAGAAACGATAGATGAGCAAATGAGGCGACCTGAGGGGATGGGAGGGGGAGAGGGAAACTCTAATGCACATGATGTACTTTAACAAACAAATCAATATCAGTCACCAAGCCAAACATGAGAAGAAGGGAGGGGATGGGAATGGGGTGGGAAATGGGTCAGGGCTAATCGGGTGATGTGTGCACGTATGTTTCCACCATCTTGTATTCCATTAAAATGTATGACTATGCCGGGCGTAGTGGCCCACGCTTGTAATCCCCGCGTTTGGGAGGCGGAGACAGGAGGATCGAGCAGGTTAGAAGTCAGCTGCGCTGGCTTAAGAGACCCTGTTTCCAAATAAAAAATATAAATGGGTTTGGGAGTGTAGTCTGGAAGTAGAAGGGTTTCCAGGAACCCCAGTACCACCCCCCAAAAAAAAGTATGACTACAATGCACCAATAAAAACTTAAAAATATATATATTATGAGTTATAAAAAGTTTTATATATATAAAACAAGAAAGCTTAATTTGGCTTGAGGGAAAAAGAAAAGCCCTGGGGAGGGGGGCAAGTTTTGGTGGTCAACAGAGCTGATAAGAGATTTGGGAAGGAGGTTAACCATGGTTTTAAAGTACTGATGCATGTTCTGAGAAGTACATCTTTAGACTAAGGGGGCAGCTCACTCTGTTAGATTTTTATCCCTAATTTTTCATCGCCTCTCTGGGATGTTTCAATGGTCAGAAGAGTGCCAGTTGTTTGCATTTTTAAATGTAGTATCTTAATAAAAGTGCTTCCTAGTGATTTGGGTCAGCACTGGTGAGGGAGGAGGACGGAGGCCAAATGAGGCCAGGCCGGGTGAGGCCGGGCGAGCTGGGTGCTGTCACGCCCTGCTGGAGGAGATGTAAACAAGTATGACCACTTTGGAAAGCAACTTGGTGATGAGCCTCAAAATGCCTTAAAAGTGGCTGTCCATTTGTGTGCAAACGGTGTCCCATGGAGAAGACCCAAATCTTGGCCAAGGAAAGGGAGGCCAACAGTGCTGATTAGTAGCACAAAGCACGCAAGACTGTAAAGAAACTCATCAATTTTGGGCAGTTGATATTTTGGGGTAGTGGGATTATTAAAAATGATTATTTACTTAATTTTACTTTTTAAAAAGTTATTTTGTTACTTATAAGACAAATATATTTAAAATAACTGATTTTAGGGTAGTGGAATACTCTGTAGGACAGTGGTATGTATATACACATCAAGTGTGAACACTAGTGTGAAGTATCAACTTTGGGTGAGAATTACGTGGAAATATAGGTTTATCAGGGCTTGCAGGTGTCGCTCTGATGGGGATGTTGATAGTAGGGGAAGATATGCATGTGCGGAGATAGGGATGAAGGGAGCGAGGTATCACTGCATTTTTCACTCTTACTGTAAACTTAAAACTGCTCTTCAAAAATAGTCTTTAAAAAAGAATGCTGCCAGGAATGGTGACACCTGCCCATAATCTCAGTTCTTGGGATGCTAAGACAGAAGGATTACAAGTTTGAGGCCAGCCTCAGCAACCTACTGAGACCTTCAGTAATGTAATAAGACCCTGTTTAAAAATAAGAAATAAAATAGGGCTGGGGGTTTAGCTTAGAGGTATTATGCCCCGGGGTTCAACTCCCAGTACCAAATAATAATACTAAAATGCATAAAGCAATTCCATTTTCTTCTTTCCACTCTTCCTCTGCCTCACTGTCTTTGCAAACCAAAGGGCTAGTCATTTTTGTTGGAGGGATGGAAGGTGGCCCTTGTGGATTCTGTCCTCAATCCTCCTCTCTCTTTGTTGATTCTGCTATGGGCTTTGGACGGGGACCACATGGTGTCCTTCAGTGTAGAGGACGCTCTGCAGGGGCTGCCTCTCAAAGGCACCGAGCTATGGACACAAGCCACACCGCCTCCTGCCAGAGCCAGCCGGGTAGGCTGCCTGAGCAGTGGGAAGGCCCCGGGCCAATTCCAGCACGTTACAGAGGTTCCAGAGTAGGCCCGGGAAGTAGGGGAAAGAGAGCCGAGAGAGGGTTTCCTCACCAGTAATTTTTTTTTTTAGTAAGTCAAAAGTCACATCTGGTATCCTCACTTGGCTTTATCTTGGTTAGTGAGAACCTGTTTCGTTTTATAAACCATGAAGAAGACCATGTGGTCAACTTTTTCAAAAGAGAGGTCCATTTATTCATATTAATTAATTGATTGATTCATTCATATCTCCTCCCGGGTGTCAGGCACTGGGAATCTAGGAGCAACTCTCTGCTTTGATGAAGCGTGCATCCTACTAGCGATGAGTCAGTATTTAATAGCACAATGAAGAAAAATGAAGCAGGGTAAGGGAGACAGAGAGAGGGCGAAGCGTGTGTGTGTGTGTGCATGTGTGTGTGTGTGTGTGTGTGTGTGTGTGTGTGTGCGTGCGTGTGTTCTTCTAGGTGGAGTGCTTGGGAAAGGCCTCTTCACTGTGAGCTATGTGATCAGAAATCTGAGTGGGGAGTGAGCCACGGGGCCATATCAAGGAGAGGCTTCCTAGGCAGAAGGAACAGCAGGCGTGAAGACCCCAAGGACGAGCCCATGAGGGGGCTGGGGAGTAGAAAGCAGAGTCACGGGCTGGCTGGATCAAGTGCCTCTGAACAGGAAGGTCACTCTAGTTCTTTGGGCAGAGACCCACCACTCCTGGATGCAGGAGTGGTGCTGAACCTCGGTCACAGCGAATCTCCCAGGAGGCTTTGCACACCTCCGAGCCCCACTCTCAGGGATCTCGAATTAGTTAGGAAGCCTGGGCATCAATATATATATTGATGGTACGGGGGTTCCTGGAAGCCCTTCTATCTCCGGGCTACACTCCCAGACCTATTTTTACATTTTTATTTGGAAACAGGGTCTCCTAAGCCAGCACGTGCGGCTGGCTTCGAACCTGCGCGATCCTCCTGTCTCTGCCTCCCAAGTGCGGGGATTACAAGCGTGCGCCACCACGCCCGGCGGCATCAATATTTTTAAACTTGACTTTCATATGGAGCCAGGGTTCACAACCAGTGACCTCCAAGGCTCCCTCTGGCTGTTGTGGGGAGGAGTGGGGCCAGTGGGTGTGTGCAGAGAGGGTGCTAGTGCAGTGTCCCAGGGAGAGGGGTTAGGACTTAATGCATGTCATAGTGACCAAGATGGCGAGGAGTGGTTGAATTATGGAAATAATTTTTTTTTTTGGTGGTACTGGGGTTCCTGGAAACCCTTCTGCCTCCAGGCTACACTCCTAGACCCATTTTTATATTTTTATTTGGAAACAGGGTCTCTTAAGCCAGCAAGGCTGGCTTTAAACCTGTGTGATCCTCCTATCTCCGCCTCCCAAGTGCGGGGATTACAAGCGTGGGCCACCATTCCCAGCTGAATTATGGGGATAATTTAAGGCAGAGCCCTAACCTGGTGCTGCTGCTGCTGCTGCTGGGGTTGGGTGGATATCAACCGCAGACCCAAAGCCTAGCTTTTAACCTGGTCTCTATCAGCAATAAAGGTGAGTTTTGGCCTCCATCTTAATCTGTTTTGTGTTGCTATAGCAGAGTACCTGTGACCAAGAAATTCACACAAAATGTTGATTTATCTGCTTTAATTCTGTAGACTGGGAAGACGGGTCAGTGTCAAGGTGTGGGATCTGGGGAAGATTTCTTTTCTTTTCTTTTCTTTTCTTTTTTTTTTTTTTTTTTTTTTTGTATGTGGTACTGAGGATTGAACCCAGGGGCATTCTACCTCCGAGCTACACTCCCAACCCTAATTTTTTTATTCTTTATTTTATTCTTTTTGTGTGTGTGTGATACAAGGGATGGAACCCAGGGGCATTCTACCTCTGAGTTATACCCCCAGCCCTATTTTTTATTCTTTAGTTTGAAACAAGGTCTCACTGAGTTGCAAAGGGCCTCACTAAGTAGCTGAGGCTGTCCTTGAACCCGGATCCTCCTGTCTCAGCCTCCCAAATGCTGGGATTACAAGCATACACCACCATGCCCAGGTTTATTCCTTATTTTAAAGACAAGGTGTCATTAAGTTGCAGAAGGCATTACTAAGTAGCAGAGGCAGGCTGTGAACCTATGATCCTCCTGTCTCAACCTCCCAAATGCTCAGATTACTAGCGTGCACCATCACGCCTGGCTGGGGAAGGCTTCTTGCAGAGTCCTATGGCCTGTTTCAAAATAAAGAATAAAAAATAGGGCTAGGGGTGTAGCTCAGAACTAGAATGCCCCTGGGTTTCATCCCCAGTACCATAAATGAATAAATAAATAAAATTAAAAAGGGCTGGGGATGTAGGTCAGTGGCAGAGTGCTTGCTTAGTATGTGTGAGGCCCTGGGTTCCATCCCTAATACCACACACACAAAAAACAAACAAAACAAAACAAAACAAAACAAAAAACAAGAAAGCTAAGATTGTAAGTAGGTTGTTAGTAATGGCGGGTCTAAGTATGACCACAGCAGTGTCCAAGGGGGACCGTGGATGGAATCATTGAAGGAGAAGCAGAAAGAATGAAGAAGGAAGAGCACTGAGCTTGGAGTCAGTCAGCAAGTCTGGATCTGAGGCCCAGCTCAGCCTCTGACTAGCTGCGCCTTAGGAAGGGCGCCCTGCCATCTGTCTTCAGCCTTCCTTCCCCTGAGTGAGCAATGGCGGGTGGTGGGGAGCCGCGGATCGTAAATGGCATGATATCCGCGCAAGTGCTTTTTGTCACCTGGAACATGCCCCATGTGGGGGTTGTCACCACTGGCAAAGGACGCAAAATCATCTTTTCATAGTTTGTGAGTCAAAGCGAGAGTCAACAGAACTGCAAACTTCCACCTCTAGGACACTGAATAAGCTCAGGAATTATCAGAGAAAAAAACAAAAGCAGCTGAACGGAGGACTCTTTGACACCGTCCCACTGCCAGACTTTCCGGTTCTTTTTCCGTGATGAATAGTTCTAGAAGTATAGTGTTTAAGGACATTATTCCCTTTCACAGATGAGAAACGTCTTTGATGTCAGGGAGTAGACACCGATCTGGGAGGAGGAGGCAGTGAAGTCATGCAGCCTTTTGGTACAGAGCAGATACCACCCATGTGGACAAGTTCCTGCTGCACACTCTCGCGGCCGTGTGGTTTCTTTTGGACACATGCTATTTGTACATGTTTATGGGATACGAGATGATACTTTAATACATGTAGACAATGTACAATGATCAAATCAGAGTGATTAGCATCTCCATCTGCTCAAATATTTATCATCTCTCTGTGTTAGAGAACCCGAGGACTCTTCTAGTTATTTTGAAATACATCGTAGATGTTGTAGATTACAGTGACACTCATGCACCACAGAACACAGATCCGATTCCTCTTCCCCAGTCCTATTGCCTCTTATCTAAACTCTTTCTGTCTCCCCAGACCTCTATCCTTCTCAGTCTCTAGTGACCAATATTCCACCACCACCATCTTCCCCTTCCTCCTTTTTGTGGTACTGGGGATTGAACCCAGGGCATTCTACTTCTGAGATACACCCCAGCCCTATTTTATTTTTAATTTGAAAATGGTCTAAGTAGCTGAGTCTGGCTGCAAACCCGTGATCCTCCTGTCTCAGCCTTCCAAGCACTGGGATTACAGGTAAGCACCACTATGCCCAGCAGTACTCTCTCTCTTCTTCTGAGGTTGATTTCTGAATTTCCTCAAATGAGTGCGAACATTTGCCATCCCACCCCCTCTGATGGTGGAGGCTGCTTCTGCAGCCATCCCCAGCCTGTGTTCTAGGCATTTCTACTGTTATCAAACTGCGTGTTCCAGTAGCCAAATGCTCTCTGAAGAGGTCTCTTAAGACCTAAATTCCTTGTCTACTCTCCTCAGCCCAGAGGAAAGAACTTCTTGTCACTGCGCTCGCTCCTTCTGAAGCCCTTAGACACCGCTCTCGTTTCTTTGAGTAGTTAACCACTGCTAGTGAGCACATCTCTCTATTAAAGCTTCCCCATTCAAATAACTGGTGGGGTTTCTTTTCTCTTTACCGGAGACAGACATGGCAGGTTTCTCCACTTAACTGCACTGTAATTCACCGTGACTGTGGGTTTTTTTTTTTTTTTTTTTTTTCTTTTGCGGGTTTGGAGATTGAACCCAGGGGCATTTGACCTCCGAGCTACACCCCCTGCCCTATATTTTATTCTTTATTTTTTATTTTTTTTAATATTTATTTATTTATTTATTTATTTATTTATTTTTGGTGGTACTGGGGTTCCTGGAAGCCCTTCTATCTCCGGGCTACACTCCCAGACCTATTTTTACATTTTTATTTGGAAACAGGGTCTCCTAAGCCAGCGCGCGTGGCTAGCTTCGAACCTGCGCGATCCTCCTATCTCTGCCTCCCTAGCGCAGGGATTACAAGCGTGCGCCACCACGCCTGGCTTATTCGTTATTTTGAAACCGGGTCTCACTGAGTTGCAGAGGACCTCACTAAGTAGCTGAGGCTGTCTGCCAACCACGATCCTCCAGTCTCAGCCTCCCGAATGCTGGGATTATAAGCGTGCGCCACCACGCCCAGCTATGACTGTGTTTCTTAAAGTACCCTCCTATCTTGTCTACTAAGGAAGAGCCACTGTCAGCTCAGTTTCCTAGATCTTTTGTGACCAAAAAGAATAAGAAGAGGTAAAAACTTGTTGGGATCTGAGAATTGAGAGCAGAGGGAAGAATACTTAGCAAGAGAAATAGGGGGACCCAAATAACAATAAATTAAGGAAGTGAGAGGAAGAGGAAGCGACGAAGACAGAGGATCGTAGGCCAAGGATGGGAAAATATTTCCATTTGAGAACTTCAATGGGCTTATGAAATATATTTCTGTTGAAGCTTTTTTTTTCCCCCTAGTACTGGGAATTAAAACCAGGGGCATTCTATTTCTGAGCTACACCCCCAGCCTTGTTTTTTATTCTTTATTTTGAAACAGGGTCGAAGTTGCACAGGGCCTCACTAAGTAGCTGAGGCTGGCCGCAAACCCGGACCCACCTGTCTCAGCCTCCCAAATGCTGGGATTACAAGTGTGCGCCATCATGTCCAGCTTTGTTGAAGTTCTTGGCGAGGTATGAGTAAAAACTGCGATTCAGTTTTTATTATTTTTGGTAGCAGGATGTGCCTCTCTGTCTGCACCTCTGTGGAAAGACTTGGCTGCACAGGCACAGATATTTTGGATAGACTTTTGCTGATTTCTCTTTTCTGTTAGAGAAACCCAGTTTGTTCCACACTTTTGCTTTCCAATGTCTGGGCACAGTATTATGACTGTAGTCACTTGAGAAACCATCTAGAAGGTTCTCGGCAATGTTGAAAAGTCCTTACGTAGTGTGGTCAACTAGCTAAAGAGGCATTCACTTCCTAAAAGTTACCTTTTCTTTGGCTCTGGAACACGCTTTCCATTTCATTAAATTAAACAACAACAAAATACCGTAGGCATTCAACTGGGCATGGCATGGCAGAGAGACCACCAGCCTTAATCTTCGTGTGTTTGCACCTCTATTTATGTGCAGTTAACCCTTGTTAGTGGGTTCTACGTTTGTAGGTTCAACCAAATGTGGGTAGAAAAACATTTGTTAAATTGTGCCTATCTTGAACATGTCCACACCTTTTATTTTCTTGTCATTATTCCCTAACAACTCTTTACATAGCATTTACATTACCCTAGGGACTTTGTGTAATCTAGAGATGATTTAAAGCACACAAGAGGATTGCTAGTTTATATGCTAACACAATGCTATTTTCTAGAAAGGATTTTTGTACCCTTAGGGGTCCTAGAACCAATATCAAAGGAAACTATAGTCTCAAAAAGATATTCACAAGAAAGATAAACAGGAATTTAGTAGAAATTGTTATGGTTTTGAGAGAAAATGTTATGGTTTGGGAAACTCTCCCCAGGGACCTCTGTTAGACCCCTGGGAATAATTCCCCCCCCCAAACCACAACAACCGCGGGTTCTTGTCCTGAGCTAAGGATAGATATGCAATAGCCTGGACTCGTGCTGAAGATTTAAAGAAGTTTATTAAAAAGAAATACAGAAGACAGTTACAGCCTCATGTTACCCGGGTGACATGAAGGGGTGCTTCGAACAAGATCACTGAAGTACAAAACACGGAACAGACTTTATATCCTCCATCTTGTTTCACGTAATTCTGACGTAGTAAAAAAGTCCCTGTACTTTTCCCACTGAGCTGAGTTTATGCCCATTTTTCTCCTTTCCCCAAGGTCGACCCCCTCCTCCCACTCAAACTAGATCATCCAATTATTATGTAAACCTGTCTTTAGAAAGAGGAAGTCCTAGCTCCCCTCTCCTATCAACTTGCTAATTACTTTTTGCAAAGTCAATTTAAGTTTCAATAGCTGTTTGCTTCCTGTCCAAAACCAAAACCAAGTCTTTCCCCAGGTCTGCCATTTTTACACAATTATTTTTGAAAAATATTTATTAATAATCAGAGCTTTCTCAAATCTTCCTAGGCCATTCCCAATTCTGGTACAGAAATGATTACCAATAAGAGAAGGGGTGAGAGGAGGGGACACAGAAGTCAACATTATACAAATTAAATTAAAAAGAGCATCAGATATGGAATCAGACAAAAGTGGGTTTTAAAAAGAGATAATGATAGGTCTGAGTCCCCAGGAGTGCAGGGGGAGGGACTGGAAGCCCGGAGGCAGGAAGAACCCGCCTCCCTAAGAGTACCCCGGGAGAGTTCCATTTTCCCACAGGAGAGACCACTCCCCTCCTGATAAGGAGGATGCCATCTCTCGGGGGCTCTCCCACTCCCGCTCCCGTGGGGGTGGGAGGAACCGCTTGGGGAATGTGCGAGGGTTCTCTGGATGAATAAAGGCTAATGGCACCCATATTGGATGGCCCCGAGCATCTGTGTGCGCCGAAGGATATGCTGTGCATTTTCATCTTACAGACAACACCTGCTGGAAACACTTGATCAGGATTATAACTCTACTGTCTTTTTTCCAGTTCTACTTTTTGGTAAATAATAAATGCCTAGCGAATGATCACAATAGTTAGTATTTTCTTGGCTCAGCACAAAATATATCAGCTTTGAACCACCTTGTATTTTTCTTGTTTGCTTTTTTGTTTTTCTGGAATCCTCATGAAGAGAAGCCTCACAAGAGTAAAGATTTGTCCTTGGAGACAGCTAGAATGAGATGTTACACTGCAGTCATTGGGAGCAGGATGGAGGAACAGAACTCTGGAGACAGAGTGGATGTGGGGACAATTTTCTAGAGAAAATTAAACTAGAATGAGTTCCTGGGGCTTACTGTTAAGAAGGAGAAGGGAGCCCAGAGCGAGCCCTAGGAAATAGGATTGGGAAACATCTCCCCCAATCCACCATCTTTCCCTTCTTCCTCTTTTCCAAGAGCACAGTAGTATGACTTTCTGAGCAGGGCTTACGAGTCTTCCTTGTTCCAATCAGGAAATAACTCTCAAATTCCCTCGAGCCCTCAATGCTCCATTGTTTGCAGAACTGAGGAAGTCTTCAGTGCAGATTTTATAATCCAGGCTAGGCCTTTAGCATCTAACACCTCTTTCAAAAGGAACCAAAGCTTCTTTTCTTCCAAACACTTCAAAGCTCAGTTGATTGCGACTGCTTCTAAGCATTCTGCCACTTGGCTACGTGGGTGACCCTGGGGGTGTGTGTAACCCTCTGACGTCAGCATGGGTCTGTTGCTGTTGGCATCTGGCTGGCCACATCTCTCCCAGCATGGGATGAGCAGTTTCCGCATAGGCCAGGTGTTTTTTCAAATGTGTCTCCTGGTGTATGTTCCATGGTTCACCTTCTTATCTGCCATTGTACGTCTCCCACACCTTCTGCCATTGCAAGTCTACAATGGGGGAGAGTGATGGCCTTCTCAAAGCCCCCTGCTTCTCTTGTCGCGGTGAGAAATGTGGCCCATACTGGCCAGGTAGCTCTTGTTGGCTACTGACCCATAATAGCAGAATGGGAATTTATGGAAAGGTTGTTCTCAGAGTCAGCATGAAGGCCTGAGAAGTGGGATTAGAAACCAGGGAAGGACCTAGGCGTGGTAGTGCACGCTTGTAATCCCAGCATTCGGGAGGCTGAGACAGGAGGATTGCGGTTCGTGGACAGCCTCAGCTACTTAGTGAGCCCCTCTGCAACTCAGTGAGACCCTATTTCAAAATACAAAATAAAAAAATAGGGCTGGGGGTGTAGCCCAGAGGTACAATGCCCCTGGGTTCCATCCCCAGTAACACACACACACAAAAAAAAAAAAAAGAAAGAAAGAAAGAAAGAAGGAAAGAAAGAAAGAAAATAAGAAACCAGGGAAGGGAGGTAGCAGATGCAATGTGTCCACAATGCCACCACTACTGCCAGCCATGGTCACCATTCTAGGTCATTATCTTAAGGTTAGACTAACTTCAGCCACCACCACAAATCATATGCACAAGTCATCGCATGGTTTGGAGTCCTGGATGATGATGTCCTAGAACCTAGGTGGTCTCCTTGTGGCCAGAAATAGGAAGGGCAAGGATTCAAGGATTTTGGCTTTTGTAGCATGTTGGCTGAGCAGCAGAAGATAAGCATATACTGTGGGTCAGGTGCCTCGTCACTCCCAGGATCCTGATGCTGGAAGAATGCTCTGACTCATAGCAGACCATTTCTCAAAGTTTGAAAGGGGATTTCAGTCTAGTGCAGTGGTGCGTGCCTGCAATTCTAGTTCTGGGGAGGCTGAGACAGATGGATTTCAGGTTCAAGGTCAGCCTCAGCCACTTAGCAAGACCAACAGCAACTCAGCGAGAAGCTGTTTTTAAAATAGAAAGGGCTAGGGTTATAGCTCAGAGGTGGAATGCCCCTAGGTTCAATCCTCAGTACAAAGAAAGGAAGAAAAACAAAGAGAAAGGAAGGAAGAAAAAAGAGACTAAATTCTGGGCTGCGGGGGAATTAAAGAATGCCCACTGTGGTGCCAAAAACTTGGACAGGGTTTCCAACCCCAGGGAGTGTTTTGAGCCAAGCCTTCTGCACCGCCCCTCCCTCGCCTGTCCATAGGGTCGGGCCGCCCAGGTCCCGCCACGCTTCACTACCTAAGCAGGTGCACTCGCTCCCTTCCGGCGCCTGGAGTCCTGCCATCCATTGCTCAACTCCCACCTCTTGTTGTTTTAACATTTGGCCTCTGTACCCAGGGCTTCTCCTGATGGCTGTTCTTGGAGTCAAGTTTCCTTTCATGAAGTTGCATACTGCCAGCTAAGCCAACCAGAGACCTGGAGACTCGGGTAGAAATGACTTTTTTTTTTAACAATTTTTTTATTAAACATAAATAGTATACATTTAAACTATATTTGGTGCCCTCTCCCCCCGCCCGCCCCCGTTTTCCCTTTCCCCCTCCCACCAATGGTTGTCCAGGTTAACCATGTCATATTCATAATTTTACACATGTTCAGATGTAGACCCTCATTAATCAAGATCAGCCTTCCTCCTCTCCTATCTTTCCATTCAAACTTTGCTGGTATTTCCCCTCCATTATCTGGAGTCCCACTGGTATCCTCTGTGTTTCCTAGTTTGGGCATATTAGAGGAAACATATGTACCTTCTCCTTCTGTGCTTGGCTGATCTCACTTAACAGAATGTTCTCCAGGGCTTTCCATCTTCTTGCAAATGATATAATTTTGTTCTTCTTTATGGCTGAATAGAATTCCATTGTGTGTATTTCCCAAAGTTTTGCTATCCATTCATCTGTTGATGGAGATCTGGGTTGGCACAATTTGTAATAGCCAAAATATGGAACCAACCCAGAAATGACTTTTTATTCCCCCCGCTTCTTGGCTCTTCCCTCATAAGGGACTCTCACCCCTTCTCTCCACTCCCTGGGTAGGAAAAGCGAAGCCGGGAGATCCAGATCTGTGAGCTGTGGAGCCGGGCAAGTCATTGGCATGGTCATTTGGTGTCCTTATCTGGACCTGTGAGGTGGTGTCAGTAAAGACTTTCTTGAGCGGCTGAATCATAGTGATCAGGAGTCTAACTCAATTGTCTTTCTTTCTTTTCTGTCTTTGCTTCTCGGATCTTTGGCTTCCTGGCTGTCCAGCTTCTAGTTCCAGTTTGCATTGTATCTATCCTGTTTGCTTATTTGAATGTACTAGTTAGGGAGCTGCAATAAAAATGAAAATTTTCTGCTCTTTGTTCAGCCCTGAGCCTCCCACTCAGTATTGACTTTCCTGGGATCGCAGAGGCGCAGGAGGGGGCCTGGGCTCCCAGTGTTCCTTGCCTGCCAGCTCTGAGAGTCAAAATCCTTGTCATTTTCTAGGTAAAAGCCAAGACAATCCTGGTTACACCGTGTTCCTTCCTGATAACACAGGAAGAACCGTATCTTTGCTCTTTGGTTTTACCCAGAAGAAGGAAAAAGCCACACAAAGCAAGCTTTTGTTTAATTTGTGCCTCAGAACATCCTTCTGCAGATGTTCTGCTCTGTCTTCCCGGGATTGTTTTGTTTCTTTTGGCTTTTATTTTTTAAATGGTGGCTATAATCCAGGTGTAGTGGTGCATGCCTGGGATCCTAGTACTTGGGAAGCTAAGACAGGAGGACTGCAGGTTGGAGGTCAGCCTCGGCAACTTAGTGAGGGCCTCAGCAGGTTAGTGAGACCCTGTTTCAAATTAAAAAAATAAAAGAGCTGAGGGTGTAGCCCAGAGGTAGAACGCCCCTGGGTTCAATCCCCAGTACCATAAAATCAATCAATAAATAAATGGCGGCCAATAAAACAGAAGCCATTTACTTCCAACTCGCTAGGTAGTGGCCCTATGATAGGTGCTGGGTATGTCATCTCAGGTAACCTCAATAAAAATAAGAGGGAGGTGTAGACATCCTCTTTCTATGGAGGAGGAAGCTGAGGCTTGGAAAAGGACCCGAGCTTTCTCTCGGGAGCTTTCTCTCCAGGGGACTCTGGCCTGGCTCCCGCTCCAGGTGTGTCGTCAGCTTCTCCATATCCAGAGGAAGAGGACTCTCTGCTGCCTTTGGATTTTCACCTCCACACAAGCCTCCAAGTCTCCCAAAGCTTACCAAGTTATGGTAGGCTTGCTGACCAGGATTCACAGGCACGGAGGAACCGAGGGCTTCTTGGCCCCATGGCCTTCTGGCCCTCACGGAGGCCACGATGCCGGCTATGGCTGAGGAACACAGGTTCTGGAGCCTCCTCAGACTCATGCATACACTGGATTCCAGGAAAGAGGGCCCCAAGTCTCATCTTTGGGCCTTCTTGGGGTTAGGGGGACAGGAGGGAGATCTAGGAGAGATCACAGGGGTCTCCCACTCCATCCCTTCCTTCCTCCAATTCCCCGGTGTGGTCACAGGCACACACGCTCTCATGCTGATCAAAATCTTTTCCATCTGCATTTAGAACAAGTTTTACTTCTCGTACCCTATGGAAATAGGAAATAATTCATTATCATTAACACATTCCTTCGTCCTCTTCCCTTAAGAAGTATTAAGCAAATGCCTTAGGTAATTTGTCTTTGTCCATCAAGAAATACTCAAACTACCAAAATGGGAATAAGGTTTTTTTCTTTATTGGCCAGCGGAGTACTTTAGCATGGAAAAGGGGGAGGGAGTGGTTGAAGCGCTTCCTGAAGGGCTTCAAAGAGAAAGCATTCAGCTTCTGACGTTCAAAGTAGGATTTCAGAGCATCCCTGCAACTTGGATGGTAGGTATAAATAAAAGAAAGGATTTTTTTTTTTTTAAGCCGGGTGTGGTGGTGCACGCTTGTAATCCCAGAACTTGGGAACCTGAGACAGAATCGCAGGTTCACAATCAGCCTCAGAAACTTTGTTGAGGCCCTCTGCAACTTAGTGAGACTCTGTTTCAAGATTAAAAAAAGGAAATAAGTAAAATAGGGTTAAGGGTGTAGTTTGGAGCTAGAATGCCCCTGGGTTCAATCCCCTGTACTGAAAAAATAATTTTTTTTCTAAATCACTTTAGCTCCCAGTTAGTTTTGATCATAGAATTCCTCCCATCACATAGAGAATACAGAAGTCGACTGTTTGTGATTTGGGGTTAGTCTGGAGTCTGGACTCAGGAGAAGGAGGCTCTGAGCAGAGGAAGTCAATGAATCTCTGCCTCTTCTGGAGGATTGTGGGAACAGAAGCGAAGTCAGGAGAGGAAGGGGCCACATGTGCTCTGAGGTCCCCTTGAGAGGCACGCTGACAGGAGACAGGCTCTCCCCCGCTCCCTGCTTAGGACTCCCTGGTAGTAGGCTCTGTGCTGGCCCAGGAAGCAAGGCTGGGGAGGGCAGTCCATCAGGGAACAGAAGGTGGTCACCTGTCAGCCAGAGAGGCCCACCTACAGTCCCATTTGTGGGCCAGTGAGCCAGCCCTGGTGCCCAATCATCAGGAGGACAGCGGAGCTCTGTAGAGTCCACAGCCCCAGATAGCTGAGGTGGCCTGAGGATCCAGGGGGCATGCCAGGAGCAGTGCTGGGTACAGACATCAGCAGTGGGCGCCAGCTGAATCCTCAGGGTCAGCACCCAGCCAAGGACCTGCAATCGTCCCGTCTCAGCCTCCCAAGTACTGAGATTATAAGCATGGGCTGCCCTGGCCTGGCTTGTTCCTCTGGGACTCTAAAGTATGTTCTTTCTCTCCTTCTCATTAACAGCAGCAACAAGAAGAGAGGAAATCTGCTATTATTGGGCTGAACTGTATTTCCTCTCTCCAAATTCACACACCAGAGATGTGTCACACCAGAAATGTGTGCTCATTGAGGAAAGACTGCGTGAAGACACATCCCGAAACACAAGACAAATACGCTCCCTGCAAGCCAAGGAGAGAGGCTTGGAAGAGTCTCCGTTGGCCAGCACCTTGGTCTTGGCCTTCCAGCTTCAGAACTATGAGAAAACCAAGTTCTGTTTAAGTACGTTGTCATGGCAGCCCGAGCGATGCCTGGATGACAGAATTTTTGCCTTGATGACAGAATTGTGCAAACGTGTGTCCCTGTGGTTGCAGAGAGTCACGCCTGGTGTTCATCAGAGGCATGATTTTTATAGCACGGGTGTCCTGTGATGTCACTGCCCCTTCTGAGGACTCTACAGGATGTATCATCACTAAACATAAAAGTGTAGCCGAGGAGGAGGGATCGATGAGCGGGCCAGAGTTACACGAGGGAACGTGGTCTCGGAGGCCACTTGCCCTGCTCAGCAAGAGGCAACATGGCACAGGTACAGGAAGATGGCGGTGGGGTGGGCTGGGTGACGGGTGGCCGTTCCCACGCACGACCCTTTCTGTGACAGATGCTTCTTTCCCACTGAAAGGGAAGCCTCAAATTCGTGGTGCCAATAGAGACACAGTATAAAAACAAATGTGATCTTGATAGTTTAGCACAGTACAGGCCATATAGGGAAACACTTGAGGAAGTTTGTCATTTAGCAGAGACCTTCCAGCTGGGAAGGTGGCAGGAACCCTTAACTCAGGGGTCTTGCGAATAGTCTCGATGAGCAAAGCTTTCTATCAGGTACAAACAGCTCCCTGGTTCCCTGCGATCTGAAAGTTACTCATGGGAATTCGGGAGGCCCCAGAGAATTCAGGCTCTTGGGAAACTTGCATCAGAGAAATAGGCCCCACACATAACCCTAGGCTTCTGCATTCTTCGCTTGTTTGTTTGTTTGTGGTACTAGGGGTTGAACCCCAAGGTGTTCTATCTCTGAGCTGCACCCCCTGCCTTTTAATTTCGAAACAGGGTCTTGCTAAATTGCTAAGGGTCTTGCTAAATGGCTGAGGCGGGACTCAAACCTGCGATCCTCCTATCTCAGCCTCCCACAGATTGGGATTATAGGCTCGTGCCACCATGCCAGGCTAGTTTTAGCCTTCTTTGAAAATACAAGGGCTGCGGGTATAGCTCAGTAGTAGAGTGCTTACCTTGTATGCATGAAGCCCTGGGTTCAATCCCCAGCAGCACACACACACTATATATAATACTTAATATAGATGGCGCTGATCCACAATGCTCTGTGAGAAGCAGCCTGGAGTGTTAAGCATCTGTCCACAGACCCAGGTCTGAGAGAAAGAAGGTTGCCCCTCTTCTTTCTGTTCAAGGTACTCAGCCCTTATCCCACTATGTACCTAGTTAAGGACGTTAGGCCCCATGGGAATGTTAGGTAGGGCTAAGCGCACAGCCAGGCTCCCCTGCTTCTACAGCTCCTCCTCTCTGAAAGCAGAAGACGGGCATTCACTCTTCCTTCCCATCTCTTTCTTTTACTTCATGAAAATCACTCACAAGGTTTCCATTGGAAGAAAAAGCATTTGCCTCACTTGATCAGAGTCCAGAAGAGAATCCTCTTCTAAAAGAGGGGTGTCTGTCTTGTCCCCCAACCATGCTCATCTATTTTGAGAGTCCTTGGAGATGTCACTGGGCCTCTGAGCAACTGTCGGGACACCTGCATGACCTGACTCAATCATTCCCCTACCCCCGGCAGTTTTCAGCAGCCCGGGTTCTGCCGCCCGGTGCCCTGTCCTCTTTTCTAATCCCCGGTTTAGAGAACCAGCCCATTTTGCTCATTGTCCTACTACCTTGGGACTCAGTTCAAGGGGAGGGAGTGAGCAAGCATTCTCTGTTGTCAAAGGTCTCTGCTATCTGAGCATTGCAAAAGCGCGTGGCTAATCTCTTACGTAGATAGGCAGAGCCCGAGCTGAGGCAAAGAATCTTGTTTGCCATTAGAATGCTAGAAGCCAAAGGCGCCCCTGAGATCATCTGGCCTAAGGTCCACAGACAAGGAAGCTCTGCCAGAAAGATGAATTGCATGCCTGCCAATGCCACGCGGGCAGTAGTAAGAATTCCAGCTGCTCCAACTTATTAGGCACCTACTCTATTACCTACTACTGTGAACAGCTTTTCCCTGTGTCCTGTCTCCCACAATGACCTTGGAGGACAGGTACCATAGTCTTTGATTTACAGAAAAGAAACAGAGGACTAGAGAAGCCAGGTGACTTGCTCAGGGACCCCCACTGGGCACAAAGCCAGCTTGCCAAAGCATTTTCAGCCATTTCTCTCCCAGGTAAGACCCTGGGTCTGAAGGGTGGTAGAATGCAGGGCCTTCCATATCTTAAACATGATTGGCAGGCTGCAACGACTGTTTCATAAGTGACCAGGACACCAGGGGCAAAGAAAAACACCTGGCCTGCCCAGCACGAATGGATTAGACCTCTTAGGCTCATCTTTCCACCGGCCTCTCCAAAGAGGCGGCAAAATGTGGACAAACGAGTTGAGGTTGGATGGAGGGCCAGCCGCCGTGCATTTATTTACTTCCTGATTCGCCGTCTCTCTGGCACGGGTCGCCGAGGACACGGCTCAGAAAAAGGGATGCTAACTTTCTCACGGGCGGTGTGAAATCGGAGGCTCAGGCAGCCTCGGGAAGCGGGGCAGAGTTGGACTCGCGTCTCTTGGAGCCCTTCCTCGCTCCTGCAGCGCAGTCGCGTTTCCTTCTTCACCTCCCAACTGTCCCCACACCAGGACCTTGGCCCATCCTCCCTCCCTCTGTACCATAAACAAGCATTTCTCCTGGGCCCTGCTCTTTGTCCTGCAGGCTGAATGACAGGCTGATCCCTGAGACGTGTCGGAGGAAACCCTTGTTCCCTTTAGGTAACACGGGTGAAATGGAAAGGGTAGAATCGTCCAGTTTCCAAGCAGTCCACTGGGGATACATCTGGGGAACCACGCAGGCTTTGGAAGCAGACCCACACCACAGGTTGGGTCCCCAGTTTCTAGGGTTGCAGAAACCCTGAGGCTGTGCTTCTTCCCTGAGCCCCAGGGGCCCAGGTTCCCAGCACTGGGCCCATGCAAAGTGCATAAATACAGCTTATTTGCATCTGTGTCCATAAATGCCATGCACAGTGGGGGACTTGGCAGTTCCTAATTGTACCCTGGGTAACTCCCAAGGGCTTTTCCTGTACAAAGAAAAACCTGAAGTTAGGCTTAAAGCTATGGCAAAATAATAATAATGTAGCATTTTCTGAGCATCTATTATGCCTCAGATAGCATACATTTATCTCTAATCTTCATAACAACCTGGAGAAGTGAAGAGAATCATCTGATTTTATAAGCAAAGAAACTGAGATTCAGTGATTTGCCCAAACTCTCATGAGTCTGAGAGGCCCGCCTGACCCTGGCCCAAGCTCTTTTCTTCGGGGTCGGACACCCGTCCTCAGTTCAGGGTGCTGGAGCTGGCTTGGGCTGGCTTCTGAGAGATGATGGTTGAATGTACAGAAATGTGTCCAATTAAGTGGTTAAATGCAGCGATTATCAAAAATCAAATTTTGAGCCGGGCGTGGTGGTGCACACTTGTAATCCCAGTGCTTGGGAGGCTGAGACAGGAGGATCGCACAGGTTCGAAGCCAGCCTCAGCTACTTAGTGAGGCTCTCAGCAACTTAGTGAGATCCTGTTTCTAAATAAAATATAAAATAGGTTGGGAGTATAGCCCGGAGGTAGAAGGCCCCTGGGTTCCATCCCCAGTAGCACACACACACACACACACACACACACACCAAATTTTGTATACTTAAAATGAAATCAATTATATAAAAGACAAGGTAATAAAGATTTAAACTCACTCCTATTATCTATGCTCTTAAAGTTATTTGCATTGACTGTCTCCGCGTGGTGAACAATGCTGTAGTGGGACGCATCCCCTCCCAAGTCTGCGGTCAGCAAGGCACCTGGGGAGCTGGAAATCAGCCACAAGGGTGGTATTTACCACGGGGGAAGTGGCAAGTGCTACAAACAGGGCTATTTCTCTCCTGATCTAGGCCATACCTCCTCATCACAGACACAGAGCCTTTAAACCTTGGGGAGAAAAAAAAAAAAAAAACACAGAGGAAGCCAAATTTGGTGGTTTCCAGACATTTTGGGTCGAGAAAGGCTATTTTTGTTTATTTATTTGCAGTTTTGGGGATTGATCCTAGGGGCACTCTAACACTGAGGTATACCCCAGCCTTTTTATCTTTGAATTTTGAGACAAGGTCTCACTAAGTTACCCAGGCTGGCCTCCAAATTGCAATCCTCCTTTGGGAGGTGATTAGAGTAAGGTGAAGTCTCTGGGCTGAGGGAGAGAGACCAGAGGACATGGGTGTTTCCTGTCTCTTGTCACGTGATGCCCTGCCCTGCCTTCTGACTGCCAGCAAGCATCACCTCACCAGATGCAACCCTCTCAGCCTTAGGCCAGAACTGTGAGCCAAAATAAACCTCTTTTCTTTATAACTTACCTGGTCTGCAGTATCATGTTATCAACAATAGTAAACGGACTAAAAAGACCCTGATCTCACACCGTGTGAAAAATTAATTTAAAATAGGGGCTAGAAATATGGCTCAGGGAAAAAGCACGTGCCTCATACATGCAAGGCCTGGGTCCAGTGGCCAGGACAATAAAGCATAAGAGAAAATGTTTATGACCTTGGAATTGACAAGGGATTCTCAGATAGGCTACCAAAAGCACAAGGAACAAAAGAAATAGAGATAAACTTGACTTCATCAAAATTAAAAAATTTTGTGCATCAAAAGACATGATCAAAGGCAGGGCTGGGGGCACAGCTCGGTGATAAGAGTTCTTGTCTAGCATGTGTGAGGCTCTGAGTTTGATCCCCAGCACCGGAAAGGCAGGCAGGCAGGCTATCAACAGGCAACTCACGGGATAGGAGAAAATATTTGCCAACTGTGTATCTGACATGGAACTGGTATCCAGAATATACAGATAAAAAATCCTTTTATAATGTGACCACAGAAAGGCAACAAATAGAAACAGATGCAGGATGTGAATAGACATTTCTCCAAAGAAGTATAGGAATGGCCAGTAAGCACGTGAAAACACCCCCAGTATCATTAGCCACTAGAGAAATGCAAACCAAAACCACGAGATACCAGTTCATACCCACCAAGAAGGGCTCACCCCAGCTCCGCCTCCAGTACTAGCTCTACTTACTTTTCTGTTCTTTATAGATCCATTGTTCTCTTTATTGAGATTTCTTCTGCACCCTCCCCCTTTTTATGGGTTGGGAGCTTGAACCCAGAGGCCTTCTACCTCTGAGCTACCTCAGCCTTTTTTTATTTTATTTTTTTGTTTTGAAACAGGGTCTCACTAGGTTGCTGAGAACCTCACTATGCTGCTGAGGCTGTCCTTGAACCCACAATCCTCCTGTCTTAGCCTCTCAAGGACTGGGATTACAGGAGTGCACCCCCATGCCCAGCTTCCAGACCTTTATAAACAATTTTGAGACAAGTTCTTGCTAAATTGTCCAGGCTGGCCTCGAACTTGCAATCCTCCTGCCTCAGCCTTTCAAGTAGCTGATATTACAGACATGCACTACCTTGCCTGGCTACCTATTTATTTCTTAACAATAAAATTTTAAAACATTTCTTGACATAGAGTAAGTATGCAGTTGGCATACAAGGCCACTACTCTGATCATCCTCTAAGACTTTAACATTATTTCCAAACCCAAGAAAGATGAGGAACGAGGGAAAAAAATGCTCGCTGAGGGCAGCCTTGAGTGAGTGCCCAGTAGTTTGGAAATTTATACTCAAGGGGCTGAGGGATTATGCTAAAGAGATGATTTTTGCTATTGTTCCTTGTGCTCGGTAAGTTGCCCTGTGTAGAGGCTGGACCATGATAAGACTTGGTTTCGTTTCCAGAATTTCTCTTCATTTGGAAAGGGGAGATTAGGGGCTTGTCATAAAACTGAGTCAACACAGCACTTTCTGTAAGATTGAGAAAGTGTCACGTGGTCATATTTGAACTGGGGCGGAGGTGAGAGTACTGAGGTTGATAGAAATCATAGACCCCATAGTCCTACCACGATTTGGAATAAGGTCCTGAAAAAGGAGAGGAAAAATCCCAGCAATCCTGAAGTGGCATGACCTCGTGTTATCATAATACCACAGCTCAAAAGGTCTTTACCCAGCACCCCCAGCAAGGTCAGCTCAGAAACAATTAGGCTTCGGTGACACGGCTTACTTGCCTCAGAATGACTAAGGCCTATTTAAACCTTGTGGTTGGCTAATCATTAATGAAGATTTTTGACAAACAAAGTAAAGCAAGCCAAGAACTAAGGGTGGCTAAAAATTAGCTCAGGAAAGGTCATATTTCTTGCAAATATAGGATTTGCTGTTGCTTATGATAGTGGAGATAATTGTGCAGAACAGAGTTGGAAGGGACTCTAATCCTACCCGGGAAGCCGGGGTGTCCCTGAAGACTCTGCCTGGCATCCTCTTCAACCCTCTGTCACCTGGGGACCATAGTCCTCTATCCATCACCTGTGGCTTTACTCAGATCAGTGGGGATGTCTTCACAGGCACGTGCAGCTGCTGTAGACCCCAGAAGGGAAAAGGTGGGAGGTCCCAGATGCTAGCATCTGGACCCACAGAAGGAAAGAGCTTTGGCTGCCCCTGCAAACGCTCCTCTCAGGTGCACCAAGCTCGAGACAACTCCCAGCTTCAGCAGTGTAGCTAACACAGGGCTATACCTATTTCTAAAAGAAACACAAAGTCCTAAAGAGGAACAAATGACCTAGGTTTCTTCTCATTTGAACACTGGCTTCCAACTTCCTCGTTAAAGGAACAAGACCTGTTCCTACATGGCGAACCCAGAGCCCTGAGCCATGCTTGCTGTTGAATGAGCGGGGGCTGAGCCTCTGCCTTCTTCTCTGGAGGGGGCCACACTGAACTGCTTGCTGGGGACACGACTACACAGTGTCTTTCCCCTGAGCCAGGTGTTCCTGGTTCCCTTTTCTCCCTAATCATCTGGCCTGGCTTCTCCTCATCCCATCACTGCCTGACACCGCTTCTTCCCCAGACCTCTCTTGGCCTTTGACCCAGCCTGGGGTGGGGTCCCCTCTCGCAAGGTGCTGTCTGGAGGTTTCTGACGGTCTTCAGATTCTAGAAGGCTTTAGAAAGGGTAGATTTTGCTGACTCTCAGTCTCTCTAAAGTTTTCTACTGTGCTACCACAGAGTTGGACTCAACAAATGTATACTGAAGATATGGGTGGATAAAAGAAAAGGCTTGGGCTGAGAGTGTGGCGGAGTGGTGCCATGCTTGCCCAGCATTCATAAGACCCTTGGTTTGATTCCCAGCACTGAAAAAAAAAAGTGGGGGGGTGGCTTATGGGGAAATACATCTATGCTACAGTTCAAAATTAAATGGAAGTAACCTTTTACAAAAGTGCCTACGACATTTCCAGTTTTTATTTTATTTATCCCACCTTTAAACTTTGGGATGAGAAATGCAGAAGGGGCAGAATAAGGTGAGGACGCCCGGGCCATCCTACTCTGTAAGTCTTTATAAAGCTGAAAATACAATTATTTTTGTTTAGGATTATGATGGTCAAAATGTCATTTCTCTGAAACAGCCATGTCAAAATGATTTTAAAAAACCGCTTGGACATAAAGTCTGACTTTGTAATATATACCGTGTAATAATGGAGGTCATTTCCAAGAAAAATCAGACTCTGCTAACTGTTCTTTCCTGGGCTCATGATAGATATTTTTGAAATAAAAAGATAAGGGGTTATTTATTCTAGGATCAGAGGGATAAAGGAGAGGTCCACCTGTGTAGCCCCGAGGTAGAGCATGTGTTCAGCATGTGCGAGGTCCTGGGTTCCATCCCCAGCACCTAACAAATCTGGGAGAGTAGAGCTGATCTCCCATGACAGTTGGTCAGCCCCTCCATCATCTTTGGGATCCTGGTAGACAAGATTCCCCAAATCTTCCAGGACACATTGTTTTCCCAGGCAACCTCACGCGGCTGTGACTTCCAGGCTGAGAAGAGGCATTTCCAGCCATTCAGCCTTCAGTTCTCAGTCCCCAGACTGCATATGAAAAGTCAGCAGAAAGGAAGCCAACCGCGCTGGTACCAAATCTTCTCTTGTTCCAGAAGGCTAGGCCTGCCCATTTCCAGGGTCAGTGTGCTACTTAGGGAACCTGGGCCTTGGAGTCTGAGTGCAGATTTGAGCCCAGGTTTTTCCCAGCTGTGTGACCTGGAGTGCTGTGGTTACTATGGGTCTGGTCCGCCTGAGCATCGGGATGGAGCCAGAGGCCAACGGGTCGCAGTCGCAGCATTGACCTTAGCCCGCCTCTACCCCTCTCCTCGCAGAGTCTGTCCTCTCGGTGGAGAGTGGGAGGAGCAACGCCACGGCCCTGAGGACACCTGGCACCTGCAGTGGGGCCACAGCAGTTTCGCGTGATTGCTAACTTTTTTTTTAACGGGATCCATCGAACTCACAAAGTGTGACTCTTCTAGGGTGCCTGTACTTTGTCTTAGAGCAAGAAGAAATCCGTAGGTCCTGTTGCTCTTAAAAGCATTGCAAATGAGCTGTTTCCCTGGGAAGTTTCCAGGCCTGTTCTGCCTCTAAATAGGCCTCTATACTTTGAACAGGAAGCAGGAAATTAGGATTCAAGGAAATGTAAGGCAGGAGTCCATGACCCAGGTTCAAAAGTAAGAAGGTAAAATTCTTCTTTTTTTTTTTTTGTAGTCCTGGGGATGGCACTCAGGCTCACACATGCTGGCCAAGTGCTCTACCACTGAGTGGCACCTCCAGCGCCCTCCTCCTAAAAAAAGTAAATTCTTTATCTTAATCACTGGCGAAGCCATGTGGAGCAAGTTTGAAAAGTACAATAATTCTGCTGACAACTCGTTTTCTCTCTCATCACTTGCTTGGCTTGGCTGATACTGTCTGAAGTTGGAGATGATCTCTAGAGAAAAGGGAAGGGGGGTATTGTGTTAACCTTGCTGTGCACTGGGAAAAGGAGAAACAAGAAAGCTCTGGTTTCTGATGCAGTGACCAACGTCAAGGCCACCCTGCACACTCACAGGTCACCAGACGAGTCACGGTCGCACCACCAGCCTCTGTGTAGAGTGCTGAGTGCAAAGCTCTCGGGAACAGACGTCAGCCTGGAGGGCGGCCAGTGCTTAGCAGTGTATGAGCGCTCAGCGTCCTACCACCCGAGCCAGGGGTGGAGGCCACTGACAGCTTACAGTTTAACTCTGTCACCTATCTTCCACGGTGACTCCAAGCCACAGGCAGGACAATAACCTGCCCATTACTTAATTGCTTCCATGCTGTAAAGGATTTTTTCTAATTTGTTGGGGGAAAAAGAATCTCTAAAGAATTCTTTCAAAAAGAATCTCTCAGTTGGGCATGATAGCACATGGGCACATGCCTGTAATCTCAGTATTCAAGGCCAGCCATAGCAACTTAGCAAGGCTTTGTTTCTAAATAAAATATAAAAATGGCGGGGATGTAACTCTAAGGTAGAATGCCCCTAGGTTCAATTACCAGGACCATCCCCTCCAAAACAACCCAAAAAGCCAAAAGAAACCCACAATTTAAAATAAAGTCTCAAAATTGCTTTAAAGAAAGCTTTATTTACTACATACATCCTAAGAATGTACTGAAAATGGACCAAGATCTAAAAAGCTTTTCAAGTACAAAGCGGCTACAGATAACTACTAAACTACTTGCATGTTTGAAACAGAAGGTTGAAACTTTTTTAAAAACATTTATATAGTTTGTTCTTAACCCTAAAAAAAAAGTTCACATTTCAAGTTATAAACTTACCTCAGTAGTGTACATGAAATGGTTTCGAAACAAAAGAAACAGGTAAGACCACAGCTAGGAGGCTCACTGATCACTTAGCTGGCAGTCACCAACATGTGTTTTTAAGGTAGTTGGCAGGTGCCATGTTAAGATACTTCCAGGCACATGTAAGATACAGTGAGAACACTGGATCAGGGCTTCATCCATGGCCTCCGTGGCCATCCCTCACTGGAAGGAGAGGACTCCTTTCACACAGTCAAGGGAGGAGGATCTGACCCAACTTGCCTCTTGTTGGCTTCCTCGCTCCAGCGGATTCAGGTCTGGATGCAGCGTGTTGGGTACATCACCAGAAACATTGCACAAGTACTTTATGTCACTCAAGAATGATGGAAAGGAACATCAGCCATGTTTAAAGGCCTTCACAGGCACTCAATAATTTCATAGAATAGTTAAATAAATATTCCTTATATATATAAAAACTCATCCCATCGAGATGAGGGGGAAAAGGCATCTGAGAGTCTCTTAACTAAAAAAAAAAAAAAAAAAAAATCTAAAAGCATTTGCTAAGGGCATGATCCTATATTTAATCCACAAATAAGAAGTCAGCCACCAACAAAAATCCAGTGAGTGGAATGCTGTGACGGGCCTCTCCCATGACATAAGAACACCACCGCGCCTTTGCTACCTTATTGCACACCTCACTTCCTTGGTGGAGCCTTTACAACGATCCGAGTTGGCGCATTTCACAACAGAGATGACAATCTTAACGTTCTACTGTATTTTACATTCACTCTGCTAAACAAAAGCCTTTAAAACGGGCACGAAACACTGCGACAAAAATATTTACTTCCTAATAAAACAAACCTTTTTTAATAACATTGAAATAAAATGGTTTCCTTTTGCATTAAACTATGTAACCATCAACTTCAGCAACATGAACAGGACTAAGAAGCACTAGAAGATATTTACAGACTCTTGGCTCCTGTGGGTCTTGCTCCTCCTCGGATGCGTGTGCCCGATTCAGTTCACTTGCCGAGTGCACGGCAATGAGGGAAAACCCTGTGCCACAAGCACACTGTCTCCGGCACCCTGGAGGACCGCAGGCGATGCGCACGAAACACGGTGAGGCGAACAGAAGCTTAACCTTCGCCAACAAGAGTCTTTAGGGTCTTGTCTCCAAAAACATACATTCTTTGTCTCTAAAAACTCATACTTCAAAAATGAATAAAATAAAAACATCAGAAAGGGAACTAAAGTCTTACTCTGGACAATTAAATAGCTATGCAAAGATATCTTATGCAAACATATTAAAACCTTGTGCTTGCACGTATTCCGCTGTTGAAAAGTAGCACAGAGAGAAGATAATACCTCCCCAACCCAACCCAAATCCCCCCCCCCCCCAAATGCATCAAAACAAAATACCCCAGCAAAATCCCAGGAAGAAGTACAAGTCACCAGTTGTCTTCTCTATCAGAGTTCTTCATCTGTCCTAGACTTGCCAAACTCTGAAGTTAGACTAGCGATGGGGGAGGGAACATGTTTAGCAATAAAGGCACAGGGAGAGTGAGCCCAAGGCTGGGTGGCAGGCGAGAGCATTCCAGTGTTTGGACTCCGACAGCAACGAGTCTTTTCCATGTTGGGCTGAGGAGAGATTGTTTAATTTCTTTTAAAAACTAGAAGGATCTTGGTAACACCATCCACCCTTAATGCCGGTGGAAATACAGCAGAGGTTTTTTTTTTACTCATTTTAAAATTGCACTTTCCAGCATCACCTTTCAAATAACGCTTTATGTAGTATTTTAAAGCACTACTGTGTGTATCCTTAAATATCAAATATTTTTTTTCAAAATCGCTCCCTAGCTGCTCAAGTGTGCTTTTTTCTTAATATATAGCTGATATATTATTGAAGGTACTACAAAATAGAAATCTCTGGAGTGCAGAAGTTAAGAAAATAACCTTCATACTGAAAATATATCCTTAAAAAACAAAACAACACAAAACCTCTATACAAACGTAGTACAGCATACAAATGTTTAAAAGATGGTATTAAGGCACATACTTTGCAAGTCTCTTAGAAATGTGGGAACACAGGCCTGCTAAGTTGAAAACAGTCTTACAAAAAAACAAGTGAAAACTTCATGTATATAAAATATATATCTGTGTGATCGTGGCTAACATTCTTCACTTTCAGGTTTCACATGTGTGCGAATCCAACATGCTCTTTCTTCATAAATAGTAAAGCATCCGTTCCTTCAGTGGTGCTTCGGGCCTGTCTGCTCGGTCGCGGGTGGCCGGCCTCAGTACGTCTGGTAGACGTCGTGAATGGGGACCTGGATGGCTGCGGCGGGGAAGGCCTGAGGTATGTAGCCCGCTGCGTACCCTCCGTAGACGGCGGCCGCGGCGTTCTTCTGTAGTGTGGCGATCGTGGCCGTGGCGGGAGCAGCGAAGGGGACGTAGCTGGCCCCGTAGATGCCGGCAGTGGGGATTCTCGGAACGTTTGGAGCCACCGTGTACACTGGGGTTATGGGGCGGCCCTGAGAGGAGAGACAAAGAATCCTTCCTGAACGTGTGAATATACTATCACCCCTTCATTCAGAGCAAGGGTGGAATGAAGTTTCCACTGTCAGGGTGGGCAGGGAGAGGGGTTAGCAAGTAGTGTGTGTGTGTGTGTGTGTGTGTGTGTGTGTGTGTGTGCTGTAATTTTGCATCATCTTGGGTACAGAGTGTCAGAAAAGTCCATGCACATAACTCTTGGTGGCTTTTATGACTTCGTCCCCCACCCCCCTTCCCTAACCCCCCTCACTCACTGCCCTGGAGTCTCTGCTCATCTATCTGATGTCGCCCTTATAAGGATCTAAATATCTATCTACCCTATGGCCCAGCGATATGGCTCCCGAGCAGCTTCCTAAGGAAGCAAAATCAGATTATAATGACACTTGCATATCCATGTTCACGGCAGCACAGTTTACATACAAGAGCCAAATTATGGAACTACCCTCGGGGTCTAAAACTTCAGTATATATACCCAATGGATTTTACTCAGCCATAAAGAAGAACAAAATCGCATCATTTGCAGGACAATGGATGGAACTTGAGAATATACTGAGTATAGCCAGTCTCAAACAATGACGAGGCGCATGCACTCCTCAATATGGAAGGAAGTACCATGCTTTAGGGATTTATAGCATGTTTTATAACATGGGTAGTAGACATTAAAGAGGCAAGGTAGAGCGCATCCCAAGGCATATAACTCATTTACACTTCATTATTTGATAGGATGAAATCCAGTGGTGAACGGGAGAGAACTGGAAGGCTGAGGGAAAGTTGCAATACTCTGGAATCTTCTACCCATCTACTCAGTCTGTGCCCTCAGAACATGCTGGAAAGAGGAGGTGAAAGTCCACTCTCCACACGGTAATCAAAAATAAGTATTTTCAAGCCAGGTGTTGTGGCAAATACTTATAATCCCAGCATTCGGGAGGCTGAGACAAGAGGATCATGGTTTGCAGACAGCCTCAGCTACTTAGTGAGGCCCTTTGCAACTCAGTGAGACCCTGTTTCAGAATAAAGAATAAAAACTAGGGCTGGGGGTGTAGCTCTGGGTTCCATCCCCAATATTACAAAAAAGAAAATAGTGTTTTCACTAAGATATGGCCCCTAAATACATGCCAGCTGCCTCGACTCATACTTAAATGATAGAATACAATCTTTTTTCAAGCCAGAGAGGAGACTGTACCAACTCAATGGATCTGGTCTCCAAAGAGATTTTCAACTGTGACCTTAAAATTTCATGATCATACATATATAATTTCCAGTCAATGCGACTGAGGGTTCCCACCATCTCCCACCTAAGACTGACACCACTGTGTGTACAAAATAGAAACTTAGTGAAGGAAACTGACTGATGTGGAGAAATGGAGAAAACACCTCAGAGGTTCGGACACTTAAGCTATGTTTGGATGGACAAGGAGTTTCCAAATGAGGAATGTCAAGGTAAGCAAAGCTGCCTCGGTGCAGATGGCCACTGGACCTGTACTCCCGTCCCTCTACCTAACCCTAACCCTAACCCTAACCCCTGACCCTAACCCTAACCCCTAACCCCTAACCCTAACCCCTGACCCTAACCCTAACCCTAACCCAACCCTAACCCTAACCCTAAGGCGCCATGTTTTCAGAACAAACAGGAGTAGGAGGGGAAGACCGTGAGGTTTAGTGCTGGGCTACTCTCCGAGCAGCTGCTGTCCACTTGCCTAGTACTGGGCAGTAATTTACAAAACTCAGCGTGGTTCATGACTCAACGACACAGAGCACCCCTGGGCAGTTACTAGCCACAGTACCAAGCTGTACGTGCATGCGCATAACTTCCCAGTATGTGTGATCAATTTGTGTCTGTGGCATCGGTCAGGATGTGACTGTAATACCCACTTTGTAGATGTCGTTTTCTGTAATACGAGAAGAGAGCAGAGACGAGGCATCTCATCTGCGGGCTGGGGGACAGCCTCAACCTGGCCACCCGCCAGCCATGTGGCTCTAGGCAATTTGGTGGCCTCCCGGAGCCTAGGTTGTTCTTATGTGACTGATGGCTCCCACCATCTCCCGCCTGAGGTCCGACAGCACTTGTGAACACCAGGCAGAAGCGGGTCAATGAGCCTCTGTGGGAAGCACTGTTGTGGAGAGCCAGTGAGGGACAGTTGCATCAGTCCAGCATCGGCAGAGAGAAGGGCTAAAGGAAAACCAAGAGGGACCCAGGGGGAAATGCTTACCCACTCGACATCTTTGAAAACTGTTTTTCATTCAACCAAGGAAACTGAAGCCATGAGTTGGGGTGGGCCTGTGAGTTTCACTTCTTCCTGCTATGCCGGGTTCTTGTGAGCACAGAGGCTTGTAAACAGTATTCCTGGCAGCTCTGTTCTAATCACCACCATCCCTCTTCACTGCGCGCAGTTTGTTTTTGTTCTCATCCCTCTAATTTTGCTAAGAAGCCCTTTATATCAGTATAAGTACTATAGCTTTGTTACCAATAACACCCCCAGGTAGCACTAACCTCCCCTAGCAAATGAGGGGACACAAGTTTCCGTCCTAGGTGTTTACAAGGTATGAGACCTTCCCCCATAGCACATTCAGGGGTGAGAGGTGGTGCAGTGGGAAGGTGGCCGGTGGGGAAGGGGAAGGGACTGTAGTTTCCGTCCTGTCAAAGAGGCAGAGACATTCTTACTTCTCCTGTACCAATTTGTTGTCAAGGTTGGAAACACTTTGAGAAATCAGTTGGAAAAAGTGCAAGCTTAGCATGTATGTCTTCATTGCTTGCAAAAGCTACTTGAAAATTTGGACATGAAATGGCTAAGCAGGACCCGCAGCACTGCGAGGCAGGAGAGGGTGACGGGAGGTATATGCCACAGGAGGCTCTGGAGGCCACGGCTCGGGAGATCGGCATCCGGTGTGGCTCAGAGTAGTGTTCTTTGCACCAGCCAGAGATGCTTAAAATGTCCCAAGGTGGGGTGTGGCAGAGAATTCAGAAGAAGCTGAGGGCTGATTATGCTGGAAAACCCAGGTTAAAAAACTTAGATGAGGACTAGGTATTTGGATTTGAGAAAACACCAAAGTCATGTAGGTTAAAAGTCAGTCACTCCAGGCATTCTGCAGAAAGCACTGGAGGAAGAAAAACCTAGCAGGGCGCACGCTTATAATCCCAGCATTCGGGAGGCTGAGACAGGAGGATCCGGGTTCACGGCCAGCCTCAGGTACTTATTGAGGCCCCCTGCAACTTAGTGAGACCCTATTTCAAAATAAAGAATAAAAAATAAGGCTGCGGGTATAGCTCAGAGGTAGAATGCCCCTGGGTTCAATCTCCAATACCTCAAAACAAAACAAACAAACAAAAAATCCAGCGCTGAGGTGCTCGTACAAAGTGATCCACTCTAGAACTCTGGCCCAGTCAGTTCAGCTGAAGTGGAATCTTTAGGGTTTTGAGTCTAAGGCTTTCTCTTTCTGGATAATTCTTATTCAATCAGATGAAAGATGCTGGACCTGAGTATTTAGACTGGCAGTAAGGTACTTGTGATCCACTGCCTCCCAGAAAACGGCTCTATCAAGACTGTTTTTCTGTTAAACAGATGTCCTCCCCGTACACTGAAAATACAAAGCTGTGCTGGGTGAATTTCTCGGGAGGCTGAGATAGGAGGACTGCAGGTCCAAGGCCAGCCTCAGCAACTTAGGCCCTTAGCAACTGAGTGAGACCCCATTTCAAAACTAAAAAATAGGGCTGGGGGTGTAGCTCAGAGGTGGAATGCTTCTGGGTTCAATCCCAAATACCAGAAACTTTTTTTTTTTTTTTTTTGCAGGTCTGAGGATGGAATCCAGGGGCATTCGACCTCTGAGCTACACCCCCGGCCCTACTTTTTATTCTTTATTGCGAAACAGGGTCTCACTAAGTTGTGGAGGGCCTAAGTAGCTGAGGCTATTTGCAAACTTCGATCCTCTGGTCTCAGCCTCCCAAATGCTGGGATTACAAAGTGTGCACCACCACACCTGGCTCAAACTTTTTTTTAAAAAAAAAGTACATACAATACCATGACTGAACACCCACATGTCGCATTTGTATGTTGGTTCCCCATTTAAAAAATATGAGTAAAATTAGGGTAGCGCATTTTTTACTAAAAATTTCCTTCTTATTCTGAGTCACAATAGAAATTATAAGGGCGAGGCTGTAACTCTGTGGTAGAGTATTCATCCAGCATCTGGCAGGTCCCGGGTTCTATCCCTGGCACCGCAAAAATATTCCAAGATTTAAGTATCACACAATACTACTGTTCTTTTTTTTTTTTTTTTGGTGGTGGTACTGGGGTTCCTGGAAACCCTTCTACCTCTGGGCTACACTCCCAGACCTATTTTTACATTTTTATTTGGAAACAGGGTCTCTTAAGCCAGAGCGCGCGCGGCTTCGAACCTGCTAGATCCTCCTGTCTCCGCCTCCCAAGCGCGGGGATTACAAGTGTGCGCCACCACGCCCGGCAATCCTATTGTTCTAACAGAGGTAAATGGTAAATTCTCAGTGCCGAATACAAAGTGAGTCCACAATAAAGACCCCCCACATCACACACACATCACAATGACTGAGGCAAGAGGTCTACCTGGAAAGGCGGCGGCGTGGACACGGCAGGAATGATGGCTGTGGCGGCGGCGGCGGCGGCTGCGGCGGCAGCGGCAGCGCTGGCTGGGTCGGGCTGCACAGCAATGGGGCTGATCATGTGCTCCATTGTGTGGATTTTGCCGTCTTCGATAATTTTAGGGGCGGGGGCTGCCTGAAACATGGAGTACTGGGCCCCGATCGCAGGGATGGCCACTGCAAGAGAAGCAAGAAGGGAAAGAGGTCTGTCAGTGTCAGTCCCGGAGGAGGCTTTATCACGGCTCTAACACACACACATACACACACACACACACACACACACACACACACACACACACACTTTGGGGGTGCTGGAGATTAAACCCAGGGGTGTTATATCTCTGAGCTGCACCCCCAGACCTTTTTAAAATTTTAATTTCGAAAGCAGGGTCTTGCTAAGTTGCTGACGGTCTCACTATATTGCCTGCCATCTTCATGCCTCAGACTCCCAAGTGCTAAAAATTACAGGCATGCACCACCATGCCTGGCTTGCTATGGTATTTTGAAAAGCCACGGTGAAAGTGCATGTACGACACTGTCAACATGACTTACATTATGATGTGAGACTATAATGCACCAATGAAAGCACATTATAAAAAAATAAAAACCAAGGGGGCAGTCACGGGCCTCTCCACGCTCACTAACGCCCTGGGTATATGGAATGAGGCGCTACCCAGGAGGGAGGGAGGGAGGGGAGGCAGCGATAACTCCGCTGGCTCATCTTGGACTCAGGTTGGCGTGAAGTTTTCCAATAAACATCATGGAAGGAAACTCTAGGGCGAGGCTTCTGCACCGACATTTTCTACTACTTCTACAGAAAGATCTCCTTTGTTTGTGTTTATTTATTTATTTACTTTGGTACTGAGGACTGAACCCAGGGGCATTCTACCTCTGAGCTACATCCCTAGCCCTTTTTATTTTTATTTTTTTTAATTTTGAAACGGGGTTTTGCTAAGTTGCTGAAGCTGGCCTTGAACCTGCGAACCTACTGTCTTAGCCTCCCAAGTACTGGGATTATAGGCTTGTGCCACAGCACCTGGCTTTTTAAAAAAATGTTTAAATTATTTTTAATATTTAAAATACTTTTCTCAAGCCGGGCATGGTAGCGCATGTTTGTAATCCCTGAACTTGGGAGGCGGAGACAGGAGGATGGCGCAGGTTTGAAGCCAGCCGTGCTGGCTTAAGAGACACTGTTTCCAAATAAGAAAAGCATAAAAATAGGTCTGGGAGTGTAGCCCAGAGGTAGAAGGGTTTCCAGGAACCCCAGTACCACCAAAAACAAGCAAACAAAAAACAAAAATAAAAACAAAACAAAACAAAAACCAAAAAACTTTTCTCAGTGGGTTGTAATCATACGTCACGGTGAGATTCAAAGTGACGTGCTCATACGCGCACACAGCACTTGGTGAATTTCTCTCTGTATTCTTCTGCCTCTTACTCTGTGTGCTCTTGAACTCGATGGGGCCTCTGGCCCTGAGAAAACGGGCTCAGAATAGGAGTGACACCCGAGGCCAGAGGCCCCGAGGGTGTGAGCGCGGCGCCTGCCCTCTCAGCCCTGCTCCTCCTAATGGTGGTGCACGTCATCAGACCTGATCGCTCTCACCACTGTCTAAGAAGCAGGCACTGGTGAGGTTCTACTCTGACAACTCAGAGACACGTGTACAAGCTCCTCACACTCCAGCTCAGATCTCAATGTTACTAATTTGAGGGAAGGAAAAAAAAACTAATAAAACCACAAAACCGTCTAATTTTCTAGTGCCCACGAATACCGGTGGGAGCGGCAGAGTGACTGGCATTCCGGTGGGAACTGCCCGCTCAAATCCTTTCTGTGAGCAAGTCCAATGGCGTGATTTCAAGCAGAGATTCAAACAGGCCACGGTGCCAGAGCGTCAGTGTACAAGGAGGAGCGATCAAAAGGAAAAGATCCCGGCCCCGACCTGGGGGAGTTTGTGCAAGTGCACGCCGTGTGTGTTCAAAGGGCAAGCAAGAAAGCGAAATGTCTACAGCACAAAGAATCCTTTCATTTGGGTTTCTTCTCCAAATGTAGGTACATTTATCCTAATAAAGATTGTCCTGATCAAAGGTAAAGAGACAAATGCCGAGGAGCTGAACAATGGTACAGCCGTTCCATCAAAAGTATCTACAACTGTAACCAAATACTTAGCCCGCTTTTCCAACCATAGCTTTCACTGGTCTTGTGCCCAGACAGTTCACTGCCCAGGTACCTCTGCTAAGATACAAAGTTCTCATTTCTGGATGAGCAGAAATAGAGGCCAAAGGGATGAGGCCCAGAGCCGTTCATGCGTTTCAGCTTTATGTGGGGTTGCACTGGGTAACTGATTGGTCCTAGAGACCAGCCGGCAGGAATCTCTACCTCAGGAAACAGGACTTTACCTGGCTAAAGAATGTCTTTTCTCTAGTTAAACCTTAAGCTACTGTAACCTGCCAACAGGAGTCTTTTCCCCAGCAAGTAGAAATGACAACTCCTGTGCCCAGGCTGTGTTATGGAGTTGCAGAGAGCTAGGGCATCTGTTTTATATTGCTCAAGGTGCCAGTGGCATTAGCAAGAAAAACCAGTGCAAGGAGTTACTTAACTCCTTGCAGAGATGGTGGGATTTCTGCATAGGTTAAAAAAAAAAAAAAAAAAAAAAAAGCCCTCTCTGGATTCCTTCAAATGGAGGCTCTACTGGGAACATTTTAGCCCTGGGAGGTCAGTGTGAACTTGTGTCCTAAACACAGACTCCTCTACTCTATTTTTGTCTAGGGGAAGAAGTGCACGATCCTTAACTTAAGAAAATGAATGGACTTCTCACCCTCTTCCATCTACCTTGCATGGGGCCAAGCAGAGGGCAGGAGGAGGCTTGCTCCATTTACCCAAGGACTGGCTTCCCTGTGATTTAACACTTGCGAGCTGTGCGCTGATATCAAGTTTGTGCTGGACTTACAGGCCCAAGTTAAAAAAGTTCCTTGCAGGTTAGGATCAAAAGCCCCTGTCTCAAGTTAGGTGATCTAGAGTGCCAAGACATTGGCAGACAGGGGCGTGGGGCCTGGAGGTGAAAGCCAGGTTCAAGGTGCCTGGCCGGTTGTCTCCTTCCCCACTGAAGCTACTCCTCCAGCAGGAGGAGGAAATGCATGCTGCAAATTAGAATCAGGGCTTTAGCAACTGCAAAAGCTCCCACCTGCTGCCCTGCTCCTGTTTGCTCAGTAAATAACAAATGGTTCTGCTGGCTCTCCAGGGGGGATTTCTACCTTACAACTCTCAGGACTGGTAATAAGCCTGACCCACTGGGTTCTAATGGCTGGGCAGGGCTGGGGGGGTGGGGTATAACTTAGTGTAGAACACTTGCCTAGCATGCAGCAGGCCCCGGGGTTCCGTCTTCACTACTGAAATTTTTAATTTCCCCCAAATTAAAAAGCTCGTCTGATAGCCGGAGCAGAAATAAGCCTCAGGTCTAGCTCTGCCTTCTTGGCCACAGATGGAGGACAGGTCAAACAACTTAAGCGCTACTGGAAAAAGTCCCTGTCTGAGGGTCTGGCTTGAGTGTGGCCGAGGCCGAGGTAGACCATCCCCTAAGCTCCAGACAGGAAGGTCCAGGAGGCCACCTTCTTTCTGCCTAGCCCCTGGCTGCCGATGAGAAGCTGAATCCATGTGCAGGTAGACAGAAGGGCTGGAAGGCTTGGACTCACTTCAGAGGGAGGGCTGGGGTTGAGGCCAAGTAGGTTATTCTCCCTCTGCGTTATACTGACCTGTACCGGGTTTAATGGCAACTGGGTTGACGGCAGAGATTTCCAAATTCGGCACAAGTTCATATCCTTTTTCTTGCTGCTTTCCTTTCCCTTCGTGGTATCGGCTATATATACCACGGCCAGCAGAATATCCCCCGAGGTAGGAACCCCTGGGCCCCGGGGCTCTGTTGCCAGCTGCGCCTCGCCCTCGGCCTCTTATGCTGCCTGCTTATAGTAAGAACACAAAACACGGTGAGCAAGCAAGCGGGACGCACGGGAGGCAGACCTCAGCCCCGGCTTCCGGGCGGGCGGCTAGCGTGTGCTGAGCGGTGCTCTCTGACCGGCCAGCAAAGACGCTCCAGGCAATCTAATTTCAGCCTAGATTTGCACCCCAAGTCACTCTGCTCCGTGCAAGACCGCCAGCTTGCAAGGCGAGTCCCAGGATTGTCAGAGCAACTTTGGTAAAGAAAAACAGCTTACGGGATGCAAAAATAAAGACAGCCCTGGAAAGGGATCTGCCGGTTCACATTCCTGCTGTACCCAGGGAGGTTAAGGACACCGTGAAGCCCAGTTCCCGGGCGAGCAGGAGCTAGAACGAGGTCGGTTTCTTTGTATCCACATCCATCACGACCAACAACAACAACACCGCCCCTGCCCCAGCTCTTCCAGAGTTAACATCAGAAGCGGGTCCCAACCTAATCCTTCCGAGGGGGCGAGGCGGGCGAACCTGCCCCGCGCGCGGCGCAGGCCCGGGCCCCTCCGCCCCCCACCCCGGGTCCCGGGAGAGGCCCCCACTAACCTTTCACGAAGTAGTCGCGGTTGGGCCCGACGAGCGGGTTGTAGGGGTAGCCGTAGTAGGCCAGCGCGTAGGGGTCGCAGGGGTAGACGTAGCCGGGCGGCGGGGCCAGCGCCTCGGCCGCGCCGCCGCCCTTGGCCGCCCGCTGGTAGCGCGAGTACTGCTCCTTGTCCACGGGCTTGGCCAGCGTGACCTCCAGGCACGAGCCCTCCAGCTCCGTGCCGTTGAGGCTGTGCATGGCGCGCACGGCGTCCTCGCGGCTGGCGAAGTGCACGAAGGCGTAGTCGCGGATCTTCTTGACGCGCTCCACGCAGCCCGGGTTGAACTGGCCGAAGCTGCGCTTGATGGTGTCCTCGCTGGTCTCCATCATGAGGTTGCGCACGTACAGGATCTTGACGGTCTCCATCACGTCCTCGTCCACGTCGATCTCGGGCTCGGCCCAGTCCACGGCGATCTGGTGGCCCCAGAGCTGGATGCGGCCGGGCATGAGCTTGCGGCGCGCCATGGCGGCCGCGCGGTGGCTCTCGTACTCCACGAAGGCGAAGCCGCGGTTCTTCATCTTGTCGGCCGCGCTGGCGTACACGATCACGTCCAGCACGCCGTCCGTGACCTTGGCCACCTCCTCCAGGATCTCCTCGCGCTTCTTGGTCTTGGGGATGCCGCCGATGAACAGGCGGCAGTTGTCCACGCTGCCGCACACGCCCAGCAGGCGGCCCGGCCGCACCTCGTGGTTGTTGAGCTCGCGCACGGCGCGCTTGGCCTCGTGGCGCTGGCTGTACATGACGAAGGCGTAGCCGCGGTTCTTGCCGTCGAAGTCCATCATGAGGCGCAGCTCGTAGATGCGGCCCACGGCCTCGAACACGGGCACCAGCTCGTCCTCGTACACGTCGCGCGGGATCTTGCCCACGAAGACCTCGCAGCCGCGCTGCGGGGGCGGCCCGTCCCAGCCCGGCGGCGGCCCGCCGTACTTGCGCTGCCCGTTCTCCTGCACCAGGCTGTAGCCCGTGCGCGCCATCAGCGCCCGCAGCGCCGCCTCGTTGGGCGCGCCCGCCACGCCCTCGGGCGCCTGGGCGGCCGCGGGGGCGCCGCCGGCCGCGGGGGCGCTGCTCGTGGCTGCGGTGGAATCCTCTGCGGTCATAATGTCAGAGGCATGCAGGGCCGGCGGAGCCTGGGGAGGAGAGGGCAGCGTGAGCGGGTGTGCGTGAGCAGGTGTGCGTGAGCAGGTGTGCGTGAGCAGGTGTGCGTGAGCAGGTGTGCGTGAGCAGGTGTGCGCGCGCGCGCGCGTGCAGGGCCAGCGGCCACCTCGGGCCCCGACGTCACGCCGAGGCCACCCCGGTGGGTCTGACCGGGTCAAGCTGTGCAGGGAAAAGCAGAAATGACTCTGCGGGGGGCGGGGAAGGGGAAGTACTTCCCTCTCGTCAGCCCCCACCCCGCCCCCCAGCTTTGAAGCTCAGAGAACCTGCCGTGAGAACCTTCGTTGTTGCAGCAGGGAGCAACATCTTTCGCTTAATTCCTGCAATGGCAACGCAGATTGGTTCGACTATAGCATTATACAGATCCCACATGTTTCTTTGGGGTACATATACTACCGCCTTTTTGTTAGGGCAGCTTTTGAAATGGCTGGAATACGCCCCGCGTGGTGGTGTGCGCTTGTAATCCCCGCGCTTGGGAGGCGGAGACAGGAGGATTGCGCAGGTTCAAAGCCAGCCGCCCTGGCTTAAGAGCCTCTGCTTCCAAATTAAACACACACACACACACACACACACACACACACACACACACACACACACACACACGGTCTGGGAGTGTAGTGTAGACTGGAGGTAGAAGGGCTACCCCAGGAACCCCAGTACCACCAAAAAAAACAAAACAAAACAAAACAAAACAAAAAGGAAATAGAGCTATTTAATTATTTTGCAGTCAGGACCCATGTGCTCTACCACTAATCTGTATCTCCCCATTCCCCTTCTTTTCTTTTCTTTATTTTTTATTTTTTTGTAGTACTGGGGGTGGAACCCAGAGGCTTTCTACCTCCAGGCTATACTCCCAGACCTATTTTATATTTTATTTGGAAACAGGGTCTTACCAAGTCGCTGAGAGCCTCACTAAGTAGCTGAGGCTGGCTTCTGAATCTGCGCGATCCTCCTGCCTCAGCCTCCCAAGTACTGGGATTACAAGTGTGTGCCACCACACCTGGCCCCTTTTCTTAAATTTAATTTTGAGACAGGGTCTTGACAAATTGCCCAGCTGGCCTTGAATCTGCCACCCTCTTGGCCTCAGCCTCCTAGTACCTGGAATTACAGGCAGGCGCCACCGCCTCTGGCAGGAACAATTGTTAGGGAAAACATTGAAGAGGTGTGATTACATGAGTAATAGAGCTGTGTACTGCAGCTTTCAAACAGAAAGAAATGGAACCAGCACATTAACATGGCCTAGGAACTGTATTAAATAGATTTATCTCTCTCTCCGTGTGTGTGTGTGTGTGTGTGTGTGTGTGTGTGTGTGTGTGTGTGATTGAACCCAGAGATATTCTCTTCTGAGCTACACCCTCCCCAGCCCTTTTTATTTTTTATTTGGAAACAGGATCTCACTAAGTTGCTGAGGACCTCACTAGGTTGCTTAGGGTCACCTCTAACCTGATACCCTTCTGTCTCAGCCTCCAAATACTGGGTTTACAGGCACAATCCCATGCCCGGTTTAAACAGAATTTTTATGCTGCCCGTCATTCAGGCAAAATTCTTGGTATAGTTCTGTTCATGGATTTGGAATCAGTTATGAAGACCTGGATTAACTTCAAACTGAAGGCCTTGTGAAGCAACACTGCCCTGGTAAAGCACACTCTGGTTTTCAAAGAACTGGCACCTACATTCTTTTATCTCTCTAACCTCTATACGTGATGCCTGATAGGAGTTTCCATTTGTGCATGACGAAATAGGCTCAGAGAGGTTGTGAAAAGAGGCTCACTTCACACACGAGTGTCAGCTCGCGGGAGGATTTGAGCCTGAGTTTTCTGGCTTCAGATTCTCTGCTGTTCCTTCAGGACCGTGTGCTGTGCAATAGAGTTTTCTGTGATGATAGAAAAGCTGTCGCAAGCCACATGTAATCACTGAGCTCTTGAAATGGGGTCAGTTTGGCTAGAGATGAAAACTTAAATTTTAGTTAAGGTAGCTGGTCTGACTGTGCCCACTTTACAGAACACAGAACTTGCTGGGAGTGATTCAGAATTGTACCAAAAGGTTGGTATGGTGGTGTATGCCTGTAATCCCAGTACTTGAAAGGCTGAGAAAGGAGGATCAAAGGTTTGAGGATTTCAAAACAAAAATAAAGCCAGGCGTGGTGGCGCACGCTTGTAATCCCCGCGCTTGGGAGGCAGAGACAGGAGGATCGCGCAGGTTCGAAGCCAGCCGCGCGCGCTGGCTTAGGAGACCCTGTTTCCAAATAAAAATTTAAAAATAGGTCTGGAAGTGTAGCCCGGAGGTAGAAGGGCTTCCAGGAACCCCAGTACCACCCAAAACAAAAACAAACAAACAAACAAAACATCACTTTTAATGGTGGCACAGGCTTTCACAATATAACTAGAAACACGGGCACTGTTCTCTCTAATTTAGTACTACAAATTGTATGTGAGACTAAGAGAAACTTCAAGAATAAATAAGGTGGATTTAATCGCTAAAGAAAAAAACCTATAACTATACTGATGTAAAAATCCAAGATAGCGATTTGTGAGCGGGCCCAGACAGTCCTTCTCTGGTTCACTTGCTGTGATGTCAAGAGGGTGCAGGGCTTATGGGTGACTGTGAGGCGGGTGCGTCCCTGCTCCAACACTTGCTAGTGTATGACCTGAAGCAAGGACACCTAGCTGCCCCATGCCTCCGTTTCCCAAAAATAAGAACACTAATGATAGTATCAGCCTCCTTAAGTTCATGGAATAAGTAAGTTAATACACTCAGAGCAATCTGAATTATGCAGAGAACACTGTGAATGCTCAAGAAAGACACAGTGATGCGCACCTGTAAGCCCAGCTCCTCAGGAGGCTGTGGCAGGAAGGTCCTAAGTTCGAGGTTAACCATGGGCAGCCTTGCCAGACCCTGTCTCAAAATAAAATCAAAAGGGATGGAGATGTAGCTCAGTGGTAGGCTGCTTGCCCAGCGCGCATGAGTTTAATCCCAGCACTGGGGGGTGGGGTGGGGAAAGGCAGTATTATCTTTCATCCAAACTTTGGTAAAGTTTCAGACCAATTCTTTCAATTTTAGTGTAATTTTTAAGAAAAGCTTTCTTAGTCCTTTAAAAAAATATCTATTTGGTCCGTCTGTCCGTCCTTCCTTCCTTCCTTCCTCTTCTTTTTGTGGTAGTGGGGATTGAACCCAAAGGCATTTTACCTCTGGGCTACACTTGCAGCCCTATTTTATTTATTATTATTATTATTATTTTTTGGTACTGGGGATTAAACCAAAGGGCATTCTACCTCTGAGCTACATTCCCAGCCCTTGTGTTTTATTTTGAAGTAGGGTCTCACTAATTTGTGGAAGACCTTCTTAAGTTGCTGAGGCTGACCTTGAACTTGCAATCCTCCTGTCTAAGGCTCCCAAGTACTGGGATTACAGGCCCACACCCAGATTAATGTGGCTTTTATTCTTATTTTTTGTTTTCTTTGCCCTTTAAGTGCGTGTAAGCTAATTTGATAATATCTCCAGAGTCGTACAATTTTTCTTTCTAATGTACCTTTGAAATACTATGTTAGTCCCTGTAGTTTCAAGTGGAAACAGAATTGTTAATGTCAAATTCGAATGTGAAGATCTTTCCCTTCTTCCAAATTTAAGATAAGCACACTTAAAAATATTATTTATATGAACACACATATACTTACCATCTATCACCTGAGAAGGAAATGCCAGGCCTATATAGAAACACATGAGGCGAGTTAAGATTTTACCAGTTGTAGTACAGAAAACTTGAGCTGACCGGAGTCTGAGGAAACAGAACTCATTACTCAGCTGAGATATATGGACTTTCCTTTTTGCTTCCCTAACTGGAATTTGAAGGACTGTTTTACCCATAAACAGTCTTGCACTAGTCGGGCTGTGGACTCGTTTCCAATTCTAACCCCAATCATGGAACCAGAATTTTGTTTGTTGGTGTTGATAACACAGTTATCTCTAAAAATTTTAAATGGTTATGGCTTTTTTTTTTTTTAAATATATCTGTGAGACAAGAAGAGCTTTTTCTCCTGTGCTTTCATCACTGGAATAAACCATGTTCCTTTTCCCATGTTCTGATTTCCCCTTTTTAAAATTTTGGCTGCTAGGAAGTTGGAGAATGACTTTTCCACTCAAGTTTTAGTGACTGTATCAGACATTACAACATGCCTTATGTTCATCTATTTGGGTGGTCTTTCTTCCTTTTTTGTTTTCTTCTATATTCCCAGTGCCATGAATTGAGCTATTTTACTCTTTTTACTTTTATTTATTTATTCTTGTGTGTGGTACTGGGGATTGAACCCAGGGGTGCTGTACCACTGAGCTACACCTCTGCCCCCCCACTTTATACTTTTATTGGTACATTCTAATTCATTATAATTATACATCATAATGAGATTCAAAGTGGTACAAACACATGCACACATCACTTGGCGGATTTCCCTTCATATCCTACCCCGCTTCCCTTTCCTCCATCTCCATACATGTTAGTGAGATGGGTAGTGATACCTTCGTGTATGGACATAACCTTGCTCAAACTGTTCCCTCCTCATTCCTTGTCTTTCCCCTCTCTACTCCCTCCTTAATTCCCTTCTACAATTCTACTGGGTTCTCTCCTTATTTGACTGAAATCCCTTTTGTATCGACCAAAAAAAAAAAGAAAAAAAAAAAAAAAAAGGGCACCTGTAAGCCCAGCTCCTCAGGAGGCTGTGGCAGGAAGGTCCTAAATTCGAGGTTAACCATGGGCAGCCTTGCCAGACCCTGTCTCAAAATAAAATCAAAAGGGATGGAGATGTAATAATAATAATAAGGCAGTACTATCGTTCCTACATATGGGAGAAAACATAGCAACCCTTGACTTTCTGAGCCTGGCTGGTCTCACTCGGCATAATATTATCTAGTTCTATCCATTTTCCTGAAAATGCCATAATTTTGATTTTCAAGACTCAGAGATGACAAAAAGACACACATACAAAAAAGTCAATAACACTAGAATTTCATTACAGGCCTTTAAAAGTGGTATACTGAAGCTGAGAAGCTAGACGTGGTGGCGCAGGCCTATAATCCCAGTACTTGGGAGGCTGAGACAGGAGGATCAAAGGTTCAAGGACAGCCGCAGCAACTTAGTGAGGCTCTCAGCAACCTAGCAATTAAAAATAAAATTAAATAAAAATTCAATTAAAATTTCAAATTAAAAAATCAAACAGGGCTGGTATGTAGCTGGAGGTGGGATTCCCTGGGTTCCCCTAACCCCCACACACAAGGAAAAAAGGGCAACCTTCAGCTAATACGCTGCACACGCTGCACATCTCTGAGATGTAACGGCGTGCTGGACTATTGCAATAGTAAATGCTTCAGACCAGGGTCGGCAAACCACAGCCACGGGCCAAATACAGACTTCGCCATCTATTTGGAATAAAACTTTATTTATAAAACCACATTCTTAAAAAAACAACAACTACACTCTTGATGTCTGCCTTTGTAGTACAGTGGCAGAGTTGAAGAGTAGATGATATGGCCCACTTTCCTCTTTTTTTTCCTCTTTTTTGTACTTTTTTGGCTTTTCTGTTACTAGCTATGAACTTTGGCAAAAACCATTTACTTCGCCAAGTCTCAATATTCTCATCTTTAAAATGGTGACAAGAGCTAATGTTCACAGAAAGCCTGTTACTGGCAGGCAGAGTGCTAAGCTCTTTCTGTGTCTTAACTAGCTCTGATCCTCATAAAGTCGACGTGGGAGACTGAGGCAGGGAGTCCAGCAGAGTCCCGGTCCGTGAGCACCACCGCGGGTGTCAGACACCGGAGCCCGGACCGCTGGCGCCCCAGATGACTTTCACCCCAGGGCTCCGGTAGGGACTAAATGGAAAGAAACATGTAATGTTCCTGGTGCAGAACCTCAAGCTAAGTAATCAAGGAAAAAAATCCAAACCAAACCAAACCACAATAATGAAGGCATTGAACTTGGCACAGGAATCTCACCCCTGTGTGAAGGATTCCTATGTTTACAGAAAAACAGGCCTGAGATTACCCCAGCCAACTTTAAGCCAGTTGGTGTGAGAAGCTGGGCCTGTGAGTTCCGGCGGAGACTGGCCTATCAGAGTCTCCCAGATTCCATTCCCAGCAGGTAAGCTGCCTGGGCAACGTTCTCCACTGGTGATATGGCTCCGGCATCCAAGTGTCAGCCTGTTTCTCACCCAACCCTTGGCTACCGTGCTGTGCAGAGGCTGTTCCAGAAAGAACCTGAAGAGACTTGCCACGCTGGATGTGAAAGGTCCAGCCATCCCCACAGATGCCAATCCCCTGAGGTAGACTTTCCCAACATGCTGAATACATAGCACTCTTCGCTGAGGGTGCTCACAGTTAAAAAAACAAAACAAAACAAAAACCTGGCGTTAGATTTGAAACAAATCATATGCTATTTGGCATATAAAACCAGCAGAGAAAAATATACTTTCAAATCAAGCTATGATTATTCTGAACTAATAACTGGGATTTCTTTCTATTTTCTGTATTTCGGGTCAAGTTTGAACTTGTTGGCTTAAAATTTCAGGGTAAACTCAAGAGTTCAAAAGCAGAAATCTTCAAGGATATGAATTCCCTTTTTAGTATGGTTCAGTGTATCTTTCATTAGGATTTTAACTAGGAACTGGGATGTTTCAGAGGGCAAAAGATACTCCTGTACTTAGAAATTATTTCCAATGTTTACAAACCAGTTATCACCAAAAACAGACATGATTTGCTCTAGAAGTATTCAGATGACCACTTAATGTTGGTTTATAGCTTCGGAGGGCTGTGTGTGTGTGTGTGTGGGTTGTTTGGGATGAATGTGCATTTTGGAATTAATTATTGGGAGAATTTTATTTGCTGACCAACTGACAAATTGCAATTGAAAGATAAATGCAGTGCACCACTAGCTGGGATCATTCAGCAGAAGATTTTAGAATGTGTTTATCCAAGACGTAACACTACTGCTGTTTGTGGTTAGATTCCTATTTTGATGCTTCTTGTTCATACTATAAAACTTTATCTTTACAAAGAATCGCTTAAGTACGGCCTGACACATACAATGTACAGATAGAATGAAATACATACTGTGCTTATTAAGAGCCAAGACCTTGGAGTCAAAGAAACATGAGTTCAGCTTGTGACTGTGCCACACGCTCACCCCGGCCCCTGCGGTATGTCATCTCAGCACATCTGCATGTCTCATAGGTGGTTCTAGGACTCGCATCGATGTCAGAGGACTGGCTCCATGACTAAATGACACGCGGCAATATTTGGCCCACGATGTATTAAGAAGATGAGCAACTAAGATGATTATTATTTTCATAAAGCATGTCACCTAAAGGCCAGAATTCAAGCTTTCGGGAGAAATTTGTTATAAAAGTTGAGAATTACCTCCTGGTTTAGAAAGAGAGTATTTGGGGAAGGAATCTGTTGTCACAAATCCAGGTGGGGGTGGGGGTGGGGGATTCTGGGAGAAAAAGACAAGTTTCTGCAAAAAGTTGCCAAGATGCAGCCTCACCCTGAGCAGTTATCTTTTTGCCCAGTGCCAAGTTACCACCACCCACCTGAGTCAACATGGGAGGGAACACTCCCACCAGCAGCCAGGGCTCTCACCAGGGCATTAGGTTAGCTCAGTGAGTGTGTAAACGGAGTTCCACTCAAAATGGAGGCAGAACACTTGGAATTTACATGCAGGTCCAGACACTAAGCCCGAGACTGAAGCACAGGCTTATGCTAATTGAGTGGCATGGCCCTTGGAACACGGGACATTCTTCCCACAGCTGGGCCCAGTGACTCACGCCCGTAATCCTAGTACTTGGGAAGCTAAGATGGGAGGATCGTGGGTTGAAGACCAGCCTCAGCAACTTAGTGAGACTTTCAGCAACTTAGCATGAACCCATTCAAAATAAAATGTAAAAAGGGCTAGGGGCTGGAGCTTGGAGGGAGGTGGCTTGAGGTAGAATGCCCTGGGTTCAATATCCAGTAACAACAAAAGCAACACTGTTCGGTGACTCTATTTAGGTAAAATCCTGACAGGAGGGAGTGTCAGGAGACACAGGACAGGGGGCCAAACCTCTCCCTGCCCTGGCTGAGCTGCCACGGGAGGGCTGTTCTTGCTGGGTCTTAACTGTGTTGATACCTGTGCAGACTGTGTTATGGCAAAGCACACTGTCCAGTGAATGGCCGTGTTTGATAAACAGATGCCAAGCCAAGAGGCCCAGGGTTCTCAGGCATTTCTATCAACACATCCCTGAAAATGATAGATTTTGCTGTGGGTTCCCAGGGAGGCTGGCTGTGTATCATGAGAGGGTGGAAGTTACCCATCCTCCAGAAAGGGGGCGGACAGAGTGGGGGAATTTTCTGTGGGTGTTTGGTAGCACACAAATACCTGCTAGGAATCTGTTATCTTGCTCCATTTACAAAGCATTAAAGTATACTTTTTCTCAACAGGTGGATGGAGTAATGCTGAAAAGAAAGGAAGAAAGAAAGAAAGAAAGAAAGAAAGAAAGGAAGGTGCAAGCTCAGCGCACACAGGCCACCTTGCTAATGTGCTCCACAGCTAAGGAGGGATTCCTGGCTTCAGTCCTTCCCTTGGCTCCTCTGACCTAAGCCTTTGAGGGAATCTGGTGGGGAACAGACAGGCTTAGGGAAAGGCAGGGAGTCCGGGAATGAGGCAGACGCAGCAGCAGCAATTGTTCGTCCCCTGTAACAGTAGACTGAATTGTTGTGGTGTTTCGCACATTATAAAATTCTCTCACCATGCATCATCTGAAAAGTCCCAGAATTTGAGATGCAAGGGGCCTGGGTTGTCTGTGCCCAGGGTTTCTGAACCTCATTTGGCTCTGCTGACTTTGGGTTGGATAATATTGCATGGTGGGGGCCGCCCTGAGCATCCTAACACCTCTTCCCGGGCCCACTAGACGCACGATTCAGCAGACCCCTGCATGTGCTGGCAACCTGAGCTGTTTGTAGACGCTCCGAGGGTGTGGGTGGGCGTGGGGCCGATCACTTTGGAGCTCTAAACTGCGGCTACATGCATAACCAGTAGGAGAAGCTGTTATTTTTATTTATTTATTTTGGTGGTACTGGGGTTCTGAGAAACCCTTCTACCTCCGGGGTACACTCCCAGGCCTATTTTATATTTTTATTTGGAAACAGGGTCTCTCAAGCCAGAGAGGCTGGCTTTGAACCTGCGCGATCCTCCTGTCTTAGCCTCCCAAGCACAGGGAGAGATGCTGTTATTTTATATTGTGGTCCCCCCACCCCCGGGGTCGGGGTTTGGTGTCGTGATCTGCTGGTGCTTACTGTCCAGGCTGTGAAGTCTGAGAAACGTGTCACACCATGTGAGGGTCCAAGGTAGGTGTCCGTGATACCCCACTACTCTTTTATGCATTTGAAACCCTATCAACACTTCAAATAAAAATAGCCAGCATCATAAAGTCACGTCAGTCCGATCCTGTGGGCTAAGTGATGTGTCAGGGCTGGGTAGAGTGACTTCTGAAACCAGGCTCAGCTTGAAAGCGCCTCACTGTAATTCAGACCCCACCATTTCACTAGCACACGAGGATGGCTGACAACCTGGCTTCTCAGACTTGACCAGTCTCAAGTGTCACTACTTCTTTCTTCCTTTCTTCCTTTCTTCCTTTCTTCCTTTCTTTCTTTCTTTCTTTCTTTCTTTCTTTCTTTCTTTCTTTCTTTCTTTCTTTCTCTTTCTTTCTGCAGTACTGGGGATGGAACCCAGGGGCATTCTACCTCTGAGCTATACTCTTAGCCCCATTTTTCAGTCTTTATTTTGATATAGGGTCTCACTAAGTTGCAAAGGGCCTCACTAAGTAGCTGAGGCTGTTCACAAACCATGATCCTCCAGTCTCAGCCTCCCAAATGCTGGGATTACAAGCGTGCACCACCACACCCAGCTTACTGCTGATTTCTTTAATCATGTAATAAGCTGCGCTTAAGAATCACACTTGTTTTTAAAGGCATGCTATGCACAGGGGTCCAAATCTCACACTTGCTGCAAAATTACTGAAAACGTGGCCATTCGCCGGATCTGAGATCAACCTCTGTGCCCCTGTGGCCAAAGACAGTGGGTGGTCTGATGGAACAGATCAAGACATAATATTTGCATATGCACGTGCTCATTTGCTCACTGGAGCACTGATTGAGCGTTTGTTGTATGCTGGGCAATGCGAGGTGCTCAGGCATACAGTGGTGCCTCCCGCATCCTCCTTGGAGTTCACAGTCTAGCGAGTAGACAGAGGAGGCGGGAGAGGATAATGCCACCATCACAGCTGGGCAGCTGCAAAGCTGCTGGACTAGGAAGGGTCCGAATGGCACACTTTCTGTGGCAGTGAGGAGCCAAAGGTCAGGGTGCTTGAGCATAGTGAGAAAGCACAGGCTCAGTAGCTCTTGCACGGCGGCTTTATTATTCAGAAGATCATAAAGGATTTTGTGAATGTGTTTGGGGACCATTCTGTGAAGCATGCAGGAGGTCTGGCTGCATATCTAAGGGGATGGGAGACCCAAAACCTAAGAATTAAAGGCACAAGGTAAACCTGCAGTTCTGCATCTTGACAACCTCGGTGTGGCACCGGCCAGGACAGATCTATCGTTCACTCTAAGCAGCCCCTTATATATTGTGACCACGGCATTTTTCTAGGTCTTGCTTCTGCAACTAAAATGTCAACCCCTAGGCCGGGTGTGATGGCACACACTTGTAATCCCAGTACTTGGGAGGCTGAGACAGGAGGATCACAGGTTCATGGCCAGCCTCAGCAACTTGTGAGGCTCTCTACAACTTAGTGAGACCCTGTTTCAAAATAAAGAATAAAAAATAAGGCTGGGGATGTAGCTGGGAGGTAGAATGCCCCCTGGGTTCCGTCCCCAGTGCCTGCAATAAATAAAATAAAATGAAATGAAATAAGATAGAATAAAATAAAATAAAATGTTAACCCCAAGAAAACAAAGTGTGTATCTCTTCTTGGTCATTAAAGTTTGGTACTTAAAAGACAGTAAACATTTATCAAATAAATAAGCTGTGATTTCCTTCTAAACAAGCTAATCGATTTCAATAGATACTTGGAGAGCATCTATTTCTGCACCAAGCTCTGTACTGGGGACAAAGGCAGCAGGACCATACAAAGCCACACGATTATTCAGTGCTGGGAGGTCACATCCATCCACTCAACAAACACTTGTCAAGTGTCCAAGGCAAGACGCTGGCTTAGTGAAGTAAACCCCAAGGAATGAACCAGCCATGCCACGTACACGAGGCCGAAGAGCTACACATTTCCAGCTCAATTCTACTTAGAAACAGTGGACAACTCTCCAAGAGCACACACTTTCCTCATCCTCTTACTCTTAGGACTAATTGCGTTCGTCATATACTAAATCACTGCAAATCAGTGATGTTATAAGACCGAAGTAAGGAAAATCAAAATCCATCTTATCAGGCTCTCCTGTGACAAGACGTTCGCCCACCACCATCACTTGGCACAGTCAGATCATTTCAGGGGAGGACGCTGTGTTACTGCCTGTCTAGTATTTCTGGGAAAGTGGCCATGGGGTATATTTCTCTTGTGCTCAAATAATAAGCATCACTAAAACAGAAGAGTTGTCTTAAAAGGCCTCTGCAGACGAGAGGAGGTAGACTAGAAATAATTCTGCCAGAGTTTCCTTAATGTCTGGTTTTACAGTGCTTGAGTTAGTGATCGGTCTGTCTTTGGAATACTTATGTGCATAAGACCTTATGGAAGTGTTATTTTTCTATGACATTTCTATGAGTAGAAGTTAATAGGTTCCAGAGAAGGGGTCAGCAAATTATACCCAGTGGGCCAGATTTGCCCCTGTAGCTATTTTTCATAATATTTTACTGGAATGTAGCCGCACCGTTTGTTTACGTACTGGCTATGGCTGCATTCATTCAATAATGGCAGAGTTGAGCAGCTGGAGAGAGGTGAATTGTTGAGAACGGGCTCCTCAAAACAAAAATATTTACTGTCTGGCCCTTTACTGCAGACATTTGCCAAATTCTAGAATCTAATTCCTTGAGTTTGAGCCCTAACTTTTCAGTCATGCAGCTATGTGGTGTTGGCAAATTATTTAATGTCTTGGTTCCTTATTAATCTCATCTGCAAAATGAGAATAGTGGGCTAGGCATGGGGGCACACGCTTGCAATCCAAGTACCTGGGAGGCTAAGATGGGAGGACCGCAGGTTCAAGGCTGGTCTCAGCAACTTAGACCCTCTGCAACTTAGTGAGACCCTGTTTCAAAATAAAAAATAAAATAGTGCTGGGAGTGTGCCTCAGAGATAGAACACACACACTTCTGGCAATAATAATTATGATCTCAAAGAGTCACTGTGAGTAATAAATGAGATACTATATGCCAAGGGCTTAGACCAAAACCAAGTATATAGTAAGAGTTTGATAAATGTTACTTTCCCTCCACATCTCCCCTCCCCCTTTTATATATTGGGAATTGAACTTAAGGGCATTCTACCACCGAGGTATACCCCCAGTCTTTTTTATTTTGAAACAGGGTCCCACTACGTGGCTGAGGGTCTTGTGAAATGGATAAGGCTAGCTTTGAACCTGCAGTCCTCCTGTCTCAGCCTCCCAACTACTGGGTTTACAGGCATGTGCCATGACGCCTGGCTCTCACTGTGTTCTGGCTATTATTGTCACCATTTTATAGATGGTGAGACTCTGTGACTTGTATGAGGGTGTCTGTTTGGCAAGGGGTGGGGCCAGGATCTGAAGCCAGGTGGCCTGGCCCCAGGGCGTGAGTACACATGTGCTGCCATCCACTGGGCCCCTGGTGACCCCACCTCCACTTAGAAGTTGGAATTAAGCAAATTCTAGTCTTTGAACATTTCTATTAGCAAATTTAATTTCATAAGTTTTTAGTTCTAGAAATGTAGTATAAACATGTTAACTTCTTAACAAAGAACCCCAAATAACCAAAGGAACCTGTGATCCTCCTGTCTCAGCCTCCCAAGTACTAGAGTTGTAGGCCTGTATCACTGTGCCTGGCTGGATCTTCTTTTTTTTTTTTTTTTTGTAGAGAATTATGTAACTATAGTTTAGAATTATCATATCTGCTTGACAATATAATTTTATAATTATTTTTTGGTGGTGCTGGGGATCAAACACAGGGCCTTGCATAGGCTAGGCAAGTGTTTACCACGGAGCTACAGCCTAGCCTGATATAATTAAAAAAATTCAAATAATTCAAAAATTAAATTTAAAGAATCTGAGAAAATTTATTTCTAAACATTTATAAACAAAGTGGGAAAAACTGACATAAATATTACTTTCTATAACTCATGTGAAAAAGTGCTCTAAGACCCTGGAGACCTGAATTGTGTGTTATGCTTTTAAAAAAACATTAAGCAAATACTGCGTTCTCTTTTCTATTTGTGTAACTCTGTAAGTATTACGTTCTTTTCAAATGTAGACAGAGAACTTCCCCTAATACAATGGGCCCGTGAGGTCCTTAGGATGTGTATGAGAGCTCTTCCCCTCCCAGTTTCAAGCTGTGTTAGTGACCTGCCAGTGGTGGTTAGACAGCAAGCAGGCACTCTTCCCACCGCGCCATCTTACCACGGGCGCAGGCTCCTTACCATGCGTTTCCTCTTGCCTTTTCAGGGTATGTCAGATAGTATGCAAGAATATCAGAGTTCTCTTTACAAGGAAAAGGACAAATGGCCTGTCCTGAAATAAAAGCCCTGAACTAGAATGACATAGTCAAACATTAGCTGCAGGTTTTAGGTGTGACCTTCTGATTTTATTTGGCTAACATTAGTCATTTCAGTTACAACTATGAAACAAAATCTGCTACTACAAGGAAGGGGAAAAATACCGCCAGATCCTGTTTAATGCTGATGTATGTGTACTTCATTGACCAGCATCTCAAAGCAAGAGTCACTGGGAAACAGTACTCCCTGGACACTCTCAACGCTGGCAAGCCGGGCGCTCTCTTCCCTAACTGCTAAAGTTCTACCTCCAAACTACATCCCAGCCTGCCTTTCTTTCTCCTTCTTTCCTTTCTTTTCTTTTCTTTTCTTTTCTTTTCTTTTCTTTTCTTTTCTTTTCTTTTCTTTCTTTCTTGTCTGGGGATGGAACCCAGAGGCATTCGACCTCCGAACTACACCCCTAGCCCTTATTTTTTATTCTTTATTTTGAAACAGGGTCTCACTAAGTTGTGGAGGGCCTCACTAAATAGTTGAGAATATGGGGTACTTTGGAAGTTAAAAAATATTTTCAAATACCACAACCATACTTTATGACAATATAACAGACTTTGTATGAGGGAAAAAATAAAAAAGTTAGTGAACTTTCTAGTGAGAAACTACTTAAAGCCAATATGAAAAGACAGAGAAAGGTGCTGGATTGGGTTCGCGTCCCCTTCTCCCTGGCATAGCTCTGCTCCTGGACAGGTTGTTCCACCCGTGGTGGGTCCTGTTGGAGATACTGACCATATAATATATAAGCGCACAAAAGTCTAACTATATAATACAGAAGGGCATGTGCGTGCACACACACACACACACACACACACACACACACACTCCAAGCACTCATCTCTCTCTGCACCCCACTGAGCTTGACATACAGTGGAGTAACCAACCTCCTGTGTGCTGAGGTCTGGGGCTGGAGAAGCCACACCAGGATCTGGGGTTATGGGGGACACCGACCCTGCACTGCCCCTTTCTTCCTCATTCGCCTTTTCTTGCCTTTTTGCTGTTAGTGTATTTTTTTTTCTCTCTCTCTCTCTCTCATCTTAAATTCTCATTTAATATTCCTGATTTCAAATGTAATTACTTTGGCTAATAAGTACCCAGAGTAACATGTGGAAATTCATTGCTGCCCGTGTCTGATTAGCTGTTTGCTTTGTTCCTTGTTTAAATAAATTCCAAAGAACCCTCCATAACACTTTTTTTTAATGAGTATTCACCATTTAAACAAATGTAGTAAATACAAGTTTATTTATTTATTTATTTTTGGTGGTACTAAGGTTCCTGGGAACCCTTCTATCTCCAGGCTACACTCCCAGACACCTATATTTTATATTTTTTATTTGGAAACAGGGTCTCTTAAGCCAGAGAGGCTGGCTTCGAATCTGTGAGATCCCTCTGTGAGATCCCTCCTAACCGCGGGGATTATGTGTGCCACCACGCCCAGCTAAATAAATACAAGGTTTTAAAACCAGGAAAGGGAGCAGGGTGTGGTGGTGCACACCTGTAATCCGAGTACTTGGGAGGCTGAGACAGAAGGATTGCAGGTTTAAGGCCAGCCTTAGCAACTTAGTGAGGCTCTCAGCAACCTAGTGAGACCCCGTTGCAAAACAAAAAAATAAAAAGGACTAGGGGTATAGCTCAGAAATGTAATGCCTCTGGGGTTAGATCCCCGGAACCACACACACACACACACACACACACACACACACACACACACACTGAAAGGGAAAACTTTGTTAATGAAACACTACTTAAAAGTTAAATTTGCATATAAAAAAAGCTTTGGAAGGAATTTGTAGATATTTGAAAGAAACAAAATTTTCTTTTTACTTCTGAGGAAAGATATTTATTAAAAGGAGAAGGGTGAGGGGAAGGAATCAGTGAACCAGTTTTCCATAATTTAACTAGGCAGTTATAAAGTCAGTTGGATTTCCAACTATAGGTATCATTCTAAAAAACAGAACAAGATCAACAACAACAACAACAACAACAACAACAACAACTCACAAAGTATGCACTTACGAATGGACGTAAACAGAAAACACATTGCCAGAGTTCCAATGAACTCGGAATGAAATGTTCAAATGGCAAGAAACGTGGGCTTCCCAGGTCTACTAAACTCCTGGGACTATTGCTGGAGTTTAATTATCGTTCATGTGTCTTGTACTCTGCACTGTGACTCTGGGTCTGGAGTTAATATTTCCATTGAAAAACTAACATACCAGTAAAAATGCCCCTGATTCAAGCTAATCATTTATTCCCAGTCGCACAGGAAAATACTGGATATTCTTTGAGTTAATAAAGTATGCTTATATGCTTCAAGGGAAATACAGTATACCAGTCTTGAGAATTATTTTTAGAAAGCATGGCCTATCGGATTCCATTCTACATCAGAAAATGCTATTTCCTCTTTCACTGAAACTCCTTCTACGGCAAAGAGAAAGTGAGAACCTACAGAGGTCAAGGCAGCTCTTTCCTCAAAATCCAGTCCCCAGGAAAGCCAGAAGAGGGGTGGGTCAGGCCCGAGTCGTAATGGATTTAATATTAATTTATTTGGAATTTGGACACCTAAATGCTAATGCCAAGTGTTCTGTTGAAACTTTAATTGGAAATCGTGTTCCTGTGGAGGAGCCTGCACCTGTCGGTGGTATAGCACAACTGTTATCTCCACGGCAATCAGAGAGCCGCCAGCTCAGTGCAGACCTTTAGTACCAGGTGGGGCCAATCATACAGCCACAGCCTGGCCCTGTCCGTCCTTCTCAAGATCTGCAAGAGGCCAGGCCTGGTGCTGCACGCTTGTAATCCTGGTACGAGGCAGGCTGAGACAGGAGGATTGCAGGTTCCAGACTAATCTCAGCAACTGAGTGAGAGACTCAGTGACCTAGTGAGACCCTGTTTCAAATAAAATTTTTTTAAAAAGGGGTTGGTGGTAGAGCTCGGTGGTAGACTGCCCCTGGGTTCAATCCCCAGTGCTATGAATAAATAAATAAATAAATAATCAAGTAACTAGATAAATATGCCTGGCATGGTGCCTATAATCCCAGAACTTGGAGAGGCTAAAATAGGAGGCTTGCAGGTTCCAAGATAGCCTCAGCAACCTAGCAAAACTAAAATAAAATTTTTAATTAAATTAAAGGGATGGGAGTATAGCTCATAGGTAGAATACATCTGAGTTTAATTCCCAGGACCAAAAAAAAAAAAAAAAAGAAAGAAAGAAAGAAAGGAAGAAAGGAAAGAAGGAAGGGAGAGATTAAAATCTGTAAGAGAAGGCTGGACAGACCTTCCCATTTTATATTACAAGCATACCTAGCTGGGCGCGGTGGTGCATGCTGTAATCCCAGCGCTTGAGAGGCTGAGACAGGAGGATCGCACAGGTTCGAAGCCAGCCTCAGCTACTTAGTGTGGCTCTCAGCAACTTTCCAAAGTATAAAAAAATAGGTCTGGGAGTATAGCCTGGAGGTAGAAAAGCCCCTGGGTTCCACCCCCAGTACCACCAAAAAAAACCCCACGAAGCATACCTAGGTTTTGTCCATGATAAAACAGAGCTGGGCCACTGTTTTGGAAACAGTCTGCCCATAGAACTGCTGTGGCTGAGCTAGATTTGTTTCTTTGAAACAGCATAAAGAACAGTTTATTTTTGTCTGAAAGTGTTTTTACTACTGTAGACCTCTGCACAACCACATTCAGTGTGTCCTCTCTCCTTTCCTTCACTGCCAAATATGGGTACCTATAAAACACACGCACCATGCACGCACACACCCTTTTCTTTTGTGCCTTAAACACTGTCCACCCCTGGTGTTCTTTGGATGAGCTCTCAACACGCTTACATCAAATTGCTTGCTGCTCTCACAGGGCTGCTGCAGCCCAGCTACTGAGCCAAAGCGCCAAGGCTTCAGCTCTCTCTCGCCTCTCTGCAGGGAAAACACAAGCCTACACCATGAGGAAAAGAATTCAGATGGTGCTGAACATGAATATTTATGTCATTTTTTGAACTGGCTGACATGTGCCTTCACTGAGACTCAGTGGGATTGGAAAGTATACCCTTAAAACAACTCTGGCCCTATCTTTACAATATGTGTGTATATATATAAACACAAAATATATCAAACAACTAAAACTAAAAAAAAAAAAAAACTCTTAGAAGAAAATCAAGAGGGGAAAGTTTCATGACATTGGATTTGGAAGTGATTTCTCAGACAATATATGAAGAATAAGATTGGACTTCATCAAAGTTAGAAACTTTTGTGTATCAAAGTACACTGTATCAAGAGATAAAAGGCAACTCAGAGTGTGGAAGAAAATATCTGCAAATCATATGTCTGATGAAGGATTACTATCCAGAGTATGTGAAGAACTCCTCTAACTCAACAACAACAAAATGCAAGCAACCTAATTAAAAAGGGTGCAAAGGACTCGAATAGACATTTCTCCAGTGAAGATATTCAGACAGCCAATAAGCTCCTGAAAGCATGTCCAACATCCTTAGTCATTAGGGAAATGCAAATCAAAGTCACAAGAATAGACTACTTCACACTCATTATGTTGCTAACCATACAAAAACAAAAGGCAGAGATCCCAAAGCTAAAATGACCCTTTGTGTGCTGTTGGGTGGAAAGAGAAAACCTTGCAGCCACAGTATAAAACAACATGGTGGTGCTTAGACAACAACAACAACAACAACAACAACAACAACAACAACAACACACACACGCACACAAATACACGCGGACAAAGCAAATCAGTACTGCCAAGTGACATACGTGTGTGTAGAGGGAGAGCTGACAAATATTTATGAAATCTCTATACCATGTTAGTACGCAAAGGACAGTCTGCCTTAGAGGAAAGGATCATTTGTTCAATGTCAGGAGCTCGGTCTCCATGAAATTGCTGAGTTCAGCTCAGTGGTTCAGTTATATAATTTTAACATTTCTTGTTGGGGTAAATGGTAATGGTGAAGAATATCTAAATATTCATGAACTTACATACTCCTTAAATGTGCTTGTTGTGCCCCAAAGTTTGCAAACTTGGTAAGAATTTATGACCAATGTAGGTGTAGATGGTCAACTGTGTGTGTGTGTGTGTGTGTGTGTGTGTGTGTGTGTGTCTGTCTGTCTGTCTGTCTGTCTAGGGGCAAGCATGCTGGCGTGAGGAAGAAGACTGGACAGAAATAAGCTCTAGAATCTATCAGTAAGATTCTGTACATGATTCTCCCAATCTCTTTGGAAACCAGAGACCATGGCTTTTCCTTGCTTTAGGGGTTCTCATCATTTGGTACTTTATTTACTGTTTATCAGTTACAGAATGTTAGAGTGGAAAGAAACCTTCCAGGTCCTCTTAAAACTTTTTCTCATCGCTTTACCTTTGTAAAGCGATAAATTATGGCATGGCCATAGGCTTAGAATACCTAATGTTTTCTACTATGTCAACCTTCTAAAATAAAAAATTAAACACACCAACCAATAAACAAATTGGAGTAAATATACTGTAACATTCACTATAGTTACTCTTGGATTATGAAATTATGGGTAGGTTTTGTATTTTCTATAATTTTCAGATTCTCTTCAATTTTCTTCTTTTTTAAAATTTTTTTGTGGTACTGGGGATTGAACCCAGGAGCATTTTATCTTTGAGCTACACCCTCAGCCCTATTTTATTCTTTATTTAGACACAGAGTCTCACTAAGTTGTGGAGGGCTGGCTTCAAATCTGTGATCCTCCTGTCTCAGCCTCTCAAGTACTAGGATTACAAGCAAGCATCACCATACCCAGCTAATTTTCCTTCTTTTATAAGAAAAAATATTAATGTGAAAAATATTAGCTTTTTGAGTCCTTGAATCCAATGGACCAAATCTAAAAGCCAGCCTACAGGATATGAAAACAAGGAACTGAAGCTGGGCGTGGAGGTGCACACTTGTAATCCCAGTACTTGGGAGGCTGAGACAGGATGGCAGGTTTGCAGGAAGCCTCAGCAACTTGGCAAGATCCTGTTTCAAAATAAAAAATAGAAAGGGCTAGGGGCATCCTAACCAGGTGTGGTGGCACACGCTTTTAATCCCAGATTTGGGAGGCCGAGACAGGAGGATTGTGCTTTGCGGACAGCCTCAGCTACTACTTAATGAGGCCCTTTGCGACTCAGCGAGACCCTGTTTCAAAATAAAGAATAAAAAGTAGGAGGCTGAGGGTATAGCTCAGAGGTAGAATGCCCCTGGGTTCCATCTCCAGACCCGAAAAAAAAAAAAAAAAAAAAGACTAGGGATGGATATAGAAGGATATAGCTTGGAGGTAGAATGCCTCTGGGTTCAATCCCTGGTACCGAGAGAGAGAGAGAGAGAGAGAGAGAGAGAGAGAGAGAGAGAGACTGACTGACTTAGCTGGACACAGTGATGCACACCAGTAATCTCAGTACTTGGAAGGCTGAGATAGGAGGATCTCAGGTTCCAGTGTGTAGTGAATTAGTGAGACTCTCATTCAAAATAAAAAAAGTTGGCTGGAAGTATAGCTCAGAGGTAGAATGTTCCTGAATTCAATTCCTAGTACCACAAAGGAGGGGAGAGAGGAGAGGGGAGAGGGGAGAGGGGAGGGGGGGAGAGAGAGAGAGAGAGGGAGGGGGAGAGGGAGGGAGGGAGAGGGAGGGAGGGAAGGAGGGAGGGAGAGGGAGAGGGAGGGGGAGAAGGAGAGGGAGAGGGAGAGGGAGAGGGAGAGGGAGAGGGAGAGGGAGAGGGAGCAAGAGAGAGCGAGGAGGAAATTTTGTACAGGAGACAGTTTGTCACAACAACTCTTTCCTGAGCAAGGCTGATAGAGCTACTGTCTCTCTTGCCCTCCCCTGCCTTGTGGCAGTGCACACAGGATTATCACTCATAGAAGAAGAAAGCCTTCTTTTTGCAGAGAAGTGTGTGGCTGCCAAAGTGTTTTTACATACGTTCGTTCATGGGGTTTCCGTGAATTGGAGCATTTGAGGTGACAGCTATTTTTACCTTTTATGACAGGCAAGAAAACCAATTTGGAGAGAGTATTAGGAGTATTTAAATCACCACATACCATCACACCAAATCTTAGTCTAGCCCGTGCAGAGAACCTTCCTCCTGTCTCATACACTGGAAGACAGTCCGACTGAAATACTGTTGACCTCTTTTGGAGGAGGGGGAAGGTTGAGAGGCACATTTATAAGCAACACCAGTGATTCCTATCTCTTTACTGCAAAGATGCTGATGCAGGCAGACAGCAGTACTTGTTTTCCTACACAAAGATATAAAGTGTAAAAGAAATAAAGATTGGTTCTGTAGGTTCAAGGTGACTTAATCGTGATGTATTATATACCACTAATGTCGCCACATACATACACACCAGGCCCGCGCTGTCTAAGCAGCACAGACCCTGGCTGGTAGGAGAGGAACTTTATGTTCTAAAGTGGAATAGAAAAAGACTCTAGGCGGTATACTCACCAAGAATCACCAATTCAATTGCTCCAGTTCTTTACAGGCGGTAGAACAAGAGTATTGTGGCAAATTCAGTCAACTTGCTTGAGATGTCTCTGATCAGTATTTGGAATGCCCCTTTGAAGGAAACCCTAAGGGGTTAAAAAAAAAAAAGGCAACGCTGAAAAGCTTCTTGTTTCAGTGTAAGTTTCACATATATGTTAGAAATTGGGAGGCATTTTCTTCAGAACATGAAATACCATTACCCCAGTGATCATGTTCACCATAAATCAAATAATGTAACTCTATTATATTCTTCCAGAAATGGGGGATGGTGATAGGAAAATGACCAATTTCTTCCATTTGATGTGTTTTTTATTTTAGAGCACCCATGACTTCAAGGTATGCATAGTATTTAGGAAGGAACTTGGAACCTATTTTATGCTGACGGATTTACCAGAAGAGAGACTAGTATCTTTTATAGATAGAGATATAGACTGTCCAGCACGTGGGCCTCCCCACCCCACTCAGGGACACATACTCTCTTTGTCTGAAGAAGTTCAGAGAGGGTCCCCCAAACCACTGAAATGAGGTCTCCAGTTCATCGACCTCCAATTAATCAAAACCGGCATGAAAGTAACTTATGATGGCCTAAAATATATAACTAAGACTCTTTGAGACTGCTTTATACAGGCCTAGGAAAACATTATTTGAAGTTCTAGGATAATCTTAAAAGTCATGGTATAGAAAAATATCTAAACGAAGCCAGTCATGGCGAGACATGCCTGTAATCCCAGTATTTGGGAGACTGATACAGGAGGATTGCAGTTCTGAGGACAGTCTCAGCAATTCAGTGAGACCCTTAGCAATTTAGCAAGACACTGTTCCAAAATAGAAAACAAATAGCCCTAGGGCAGGGGTAGCTTGGAGGCAGAAGGGCTCTGGATTCAATCCATAGTAGCCTCCTCCCCCACATACACATAAGAAAATATTCAAATTAAGAGGATTCATTTATTTTTTAATTAAGAGGATTCAAGTTCAAGATAAAGCTATTTCAGATAAAGTATAATAATATATCCTAAGTGTAAAACTTTTGCTTCTATTTCACATCTGAAAATAAAATCCGCCTGACTATCCCACTTCTGAGAGCCTTCACTGAGCCATCCGAAGCTCTGAGTAGCGTACGCATCCTAATGTATGAGACTCAATGTGGTGCTGTGACAGCCACACCAGCCTGGGAGCCAGAAGACCAGAGTTTTCATTCTAACACAGCCAGGCCCCTGCTCTGGGATCGTAGGCAAGGCACCTCACTTGTCTGAACCATAGCTTTCTCCCTTCCCCTACCCGCCAAGCGAAGGAGTTGAATTATTAGTAGTTTTCAAACTGCTTATCTTTGTTGTTTTGTTTTGCTTCAGCTTTTAGGTTCCGCCCCCATTCTTCCACTGAAAATTTACCAAGATGTATAAACTAATAAAGCCAATGAGCAGGAACTGGTTGACGGGGAGGCGGGTGGTGATGTGAGGAGGGCCTCCAGCTCCGTCACCCCACTGTTGGCCCCACGGGGATGCCGCTGGCCCTTCAGGCCTCCACAGAGCAGTTTAGAACCTCTTAGATTAAATGGCCTATAACATTAAAAATCAAAATTATTTTCCCATAACTGTCTTTATTATAACGACCCTGGAGTCTTATGGGAACAACTTAAACGATGATCTTAACCAGGACTTAGTTCTTCAATTTTTTTTTTTTTTTTTTTTTAGTAAGGATTGAATCTAGGGACATTCTACCTTGGAGCCAAGCCCTAGCCCTATTTTATCTTTTATTTGGAAACAGGGTCTTGCTAAATTGCTGAGGCTGTCCTAGAACCTGTGATCCTCCTGTCTCAGCCTCCCAAGCCCTGGATTACAGGAGTGCACCACCAGGCTTGACTCAGGATTTAGTTTTAATCCTTATTATCAATGATTTCCTCAAAGGGGGGGGGGAGTCACACCTCAAGTTACACAGTAGCTGCTGTTGGACTATTCTCTTCTCAAAGTGAATAATCCTTATCAACTCTGTGGAAAGATGGTTCCCCAAAAGAAGCATCTAGAATTACACCTGGCAGCCAACACCACAGCTGGATAAAAATTGTGGAAATGCAAATTACGAGGTTTGTCTTAAACCGAGTTATGCAAAGTCCAGACAATAGAATGAAACTTAAGACTCCTGCATCTCTCATTTACTAGCTAAGTGAATCTGGACAAGTTTTTTCTGCTTTTCTGAGCCTCTATAAAGTGGAGATAATTCAAAGAAAATATTTATAAAGCACCATTCCTGGCATATTAACATGTGTGCAGAATATGGGATTTTCTCTTTGTCTATCACAGTTAAAAGTTCCCCCTTTAAAATGCAGTCTTATGGTAATGGACACACAGACTACAAATTGAAAACAAATTATTAATATATAATGAAGCTGGGCGTGTTTGTGCATGCCTGTAATCTCAGGACTGGGAGGGAGGCTGAGACAGGAGGATTGTAGATTTGAGGTCGGCTTCAACAACTTAGTAGGACCCCGTTTTTTAAAAAAAATGTTAAGGATAGACAAGATTTGTGTATTTATAAAAATTAATAAATTTATTTTTTTGCAAAAAGATATTCCAGACTAATATCAAGACCTGTTCTGTGCTACTTCTTCAACTCTCAGTCACAAGCATGGACTAAAAATTAAATGTCTCACCCCTAGTCTCCACTAAGGAGTAAAAATTCCATTTCTTGAAAACATATATTTTTGCGTGTGTGGTTCTGGGGATGGAACCCAAGGACATTCTACCACTGAACTACATCCACAGATGTAGTTCTTTATTTTGAAACAGGGTCTTGCTAAGTTGCAGAGGGCCTCACTAAGTAGCTGAGGCTGGCTGCGAACCACGATCCTCCTGTCCCAGCTTCCCAAGTACGGGATTACAAGTGTGCGCCACCATGCCCGGCCAAATTAATTCTTCCTTCCTTCCTTCCTTCCTTCCTTCCTTCCTTCCTTCCTTCCTTCCTTCTTTCTTTCTTTTCTTTTTTTTTTTTTTTTTGTGGTACTGGGGTACCTGGAAGCCCTTCTACCTCCCAGCTACATTCCCAGACCTATTTTATTTTTGGAAACAGGGTCTCTTAAGCCAGTGCAGCTGGCTTCCAACCTGCGCGATCCTGCTTGTCTCAGCCTCCCAAGCATGGGGATTACAAGCGTGCACCACCACGCCTGGCCAAATTCTTTCTTAAGACAAACCAATTGCTAGCTCCAGGGATGCTAGTACCTGGGCTTAAAGTCGCAGAGAGCACAGGGGTTGGGGGGAGGAAGGTTGAATAACAGGCTTCTAGTTCTCAGTCTGCCTTGTACACCATTTGACCACCAGCAGGCCACTAAACTTTCTAAGCCTCAGCTTCCTCACCCGTATGCTGAAATTCGTATTAATATCTCACACAGGTGCCATCAAAAAGAGTTAAATAAGATAGTACATTCAAAAGCATCTTGTGAGCCGGCAGCCAACAGCTCCAGCCTGGACAAGTGCAGTGGCCTCCCAAACTGGCTTCACCCTGGTCAATCCTGCCGACTGCTGTCAATCTTGTTTTTACTGCAGGCAAGGATGGCTTTTTAAAATAAAATGATATGAGCCGGGTGTGATGGCGCACTCTTGTAATCCCAGCACTTGGGAGGCTGAGACAGGAAGATCGCACAGGTTCAAAGCCAGCCTCAGCTACTTAGTGAGGCTCTCAGCAACTTAGTGAGACCCTGTTTCCAAATAAATTATAAAAATAGGTCTGGGAGGATAGCCCAGAGGTAGAAAAGCCCCTGAGTTCCACCCCCAGTACCACTAATAAATAAATAAATAAACAAACAAACAAATAAACAAATAAAATGATATGAGCCGAGTGTGGTGGCACATGTCTGTAATCCCAGGACTTGGGAGGCTAAGACAGGAAGATTGCAGTTTTAAGGCCAGCTTTTGCAATTTAGCAAGACGCTCAGAACCGAGGAAGACCTTTAAAAAAAAAAAAAGAAAGAAAGAAAGAAAGAAAGAAAGAAAGAAAGAAAGAAAAAGGGATGGGAGTCATGAAGCTTGAAGGTAGAATACCCCTAGGTTCAATCCCCAGCAATATATATATGTATATATATTATTGTAATATATATTAATGATTTGGTTATATCACTTTCCTGCTTCATCCCCTATACTCTCTTCCCAAGGACTTTAGAATAAAATCAATATCCTTACAAAGGCCAAGTGATTCTGGGTTGGAGGACACTGGTGCCCCCCCCCCATCAAACACACACACATCTTGTTCCCGATACTTCAAACCCTTCCCGACTCTTTGCCTTGGCAGCTGCACTCAGCCTTACACTTCACTCCTAGGATTTCATCCATGGAGCCCTGGGGCATGTTCCCAGGATGTCATCTACTCCCTCACAGCCCTCCCCAGAACACTAGGTTGACCCCACTGACATTGCCATGTGGACAGACAACCAGGACAGAATTCTGGCAACTCCGTATGCCACCTTACAGAAATTGCCATAACCATGGTGGTCCTCGGCCATTTTAGAATTTGTCCAGGGCAGAATCTAGATTTCTCACAACTCTAACCTCGTGCCCCAGCCCAGCCCACAGCGGCTGCTGGATTGCTTAATTCCTGTGAGGTGCTGCTATTACATATTTAATGCCAAACACATAATTTTCACATTGTTGTGATTAATGTTTTTGTTCCAAAGCTACTTCTACATTTCATTTCAATAAAGAAATGAAAGGAAATATTGGTTTAATATGTCAGTTCCTGGGGCTGGGGGTATAGCTCGGTGGTAGAGGGCTTGCCTGGCATACATGAGGCTCTGGGTCCAATCCCCAGTACTGCAAAACAAACTGAAAGTATGAATTAGCAAGTGTGATCACATGATCAAGGCTAGAATTTAGCCCACCGGTAAGATATCATTTGTGGATTTCTTTCTAAGTTTCAAATGTTTCTCTCTGCTTAGCAGCATGAAAAGAACTCTCAAAAGAAATCGATAATCTGGATTTATCTGTTTTTACAGGTGTTGCCACATGACAGCTAGAGAGAGCTAGAGAGAGAGAGAGAGAGAGAGAGAGAGAGAGAGAGAGAACACACAAGAGTATCCCAAAGAGTGCAACATCGAGATGGAGAAATTGTTTTTTCTTTTTTTCTTTTTCTTTCTTCTTTTTAGTACTGGATGTTGGACCCAGGGGCATTCTACTCCCAAGCTATATCACCAGCTCTATTTTATTTTTTATTTTTTGAAACAGTCTCACTAAGTTGTTGAAAGCCTCACTAAGTTACTGAGGCTGGCCTTGAACCTGGGATCTTCCTGTCTCAACCTTTCAAGTAATGGGGTTACAGGCGTGCACCACCACTTCGGGCTCCAGACTGAGGAAGTTATAAGTATATTTCCTCATGACATTCAAAAGGAATTCATCCTGTAATGCTCCTGATTCACCTTATCCAATGAGGGCCCGTGTTCTTCCTGAAATGAACAGCTAGTCCATGTTTAAATCAAGTTGGGATGGTATGGGGTAGGCTCAGCCAGGCCACAGGTTAATATTAATAATGTTAATGACAGTAAAAACAGGCACATTGAGTGCTTATTATATAGTATGCACTGAGTTAAATGTCCCTTAGATACCATCGTCCTATTTAACTGTTGCAACAACCTCTTGAGGCAAGGCCTGTGATTCTCCTCGCTCTGGAGAGCAGGGCACAGAGACGTGGCAGTCCAGTGAGGCTGCCCAATTGCTGGGACCCCTTAGCTGAGAGCTATCAGCTGAGATTAAAACCCAGGAGGTCTGAGGACAGAATCTCTGTCCTTAATTCCTATGCTCTGGGGAGAACCCTAGGGTTTTTTTTTGCGCCCCAGTTTGGAAGAGTAGGAAATTCAAATTTGTGCCATAAAAAGTGACCAATTACTATAGTTTGGATCTTGAATGATGCCAAAGGTTCATGTGCTAAAGGTGTGGTCCTCAGACTGTAGTGCTACTGGGAGGGGGTAGGAGTTTTAACAGGTAGGGCCTTGTCTTGGGTGTCAGGTCACTGGGGGGTTAGCCTTGAAGGAAAAGTGGACCCCAAGCCCTTCCTTGTCCTTTCTTTTTTGCTTAAAGTAGCTCGGCGCCATTACCTGCAGTCCACCAGGACATGTTGCCCCACCACAGGCCAAAGCTCCAGGAGCCAAAATGAAATTCATTCTCTCTCTCTCTCTCTCTCTCTCTCTCTCTCTCTCTCTCTCTCTCTCTCTCTCTCTCTCTCACTGGGGAATTGAACCCAGGGGATTCTACTTCTGAGCTGCACCTCTAGCCCCTATTTTGTTTTTTATTTTGAAACAGTTTTGCTAAGTTGCTGAGGCTGGCCTGGAGCCTGCGATCCTCCTGCCTCAGCCTGACCTTTTCTTTTGTAAGCTGATTGTCTTGGGTATCCATCACAGAAACAGAGAACTACCTTACAAATGATTTGATAGGTCCTGCAGTTCCGAGTCACAACTAAATGACAAAACCATGGATTATCAAGACCTACCATCTAAGAATTTTCTCAAAGTCCAGAATGGTCAACTTAAAGCAGTAAAAGATATTGTTGACTGGAGTTTAAACTCAAGATAGGAGTTCAACTTCCGGGATGAAGGGTAGAGGGTGTGAAATGCTCGTCAAGATCATGAGATCAGAACCACCCGGAATTCCAACTGTCCCCTGGATTCTTAAGAATCTATATTCTGTTGGTGGTGTTTACACGATTAAATGTCTCTGACACATTTTGAAAGTTTTTGAGACATCAGAGATCCCGTGAAATAAATAAATGAAGCCTGCAGTTTTATTTTCCACTGCTTGGGCCATAATTCTAACCAGAGACTTCTTTCTTGCTAACTGAACAACACTATCTACCTTTTTCCGTAGCCAAGGAATAAAAGTATTAAAATTCAGACCATGCAATATGATTTTAAAAGCAAACACAACCCACCGAAACTTTATGTATGATTCGTAGGTGGCGGCTATGAGATTGCCACGCCCCACCCAACTCTGCCTTTGTGCACTGACATTTGACCCGTTTTATAATATGTACCTTGTACCAGTGAAACCTAAGGCACCAGCTAGTTACTCATTAAACTCGGGTGCCAAGGGCTGACTTGTACAAATGAAACTGTTAACTGCCTGGCCAGGCCTGTGTGTCTAAGTGGAAAAGAGCAATCATCATAGCTGTGAAATTCTGTCATATCGGCAGAATTGAACTCCAAATTGCAGCAATTGGTACCTGACCTCTGATCTGCGAAGTTAGTCTAAACCTTTGAACCTCGGCTTAGAATTGAGAAATAGCAGTTACTTGTACTGGGGAAGATGGTCCCCAAGTGTTCCCTGAAGCCAGGTGAATCGTTAACACTGTGACTGGGGGTCACCCAACGCTCTCCTCCCCCAAAGAAGCCGGGAAGGCCAGAGACATCAACGATAGGGACCTTCAGAGTAGACTTCTCACAAATGGCATGTGAACCAATCTAACACAAATAGGAAATTTCAGGATGCAAAGCCTTTTAAATCAATGTCAAAATATGAAAGGAGACTCTGAGATGCTATAATTGAAATTATTGGGCATTTAATACTTAGTTATATGTGCACTAAAAAATTCTCTTTACAAATCAGAGAAAAGTGAGTTAAAAGCTAAATATTAAATTATCAAGTGGTCCCATCTCTCACTTGGTATATTTTGAAATAGATAAATTGTCTAGTCTCTGTTATAAAATACAAACCCTTACTAAGCTACCTTTGGAAAAAACCAAGCTGAACACAGTGGTACATGCCTGTGATCCCAGTACTTGGAAGGCTGAGACAGGAAGTCTTAGCAAGATCCTATTTCAAAATAAAAAGGATTGGGGGTATAGAGCAAAGATAAAGTGCCCCTGGATTCAACCTTCAGTGTTAAAAAAAAACATAAACCCATAAAAACAACAAAAAAAGTTATACTTCTCTTTGAATTCAAATTTACTTTTAATAACAATATAGTATGCTAATAAATAAGTATACGAGTCAGCACAGGCTAATAAGTAAGTCTAGTAATATGCGACCCTCTGTATATGTTCCCTACAGTATTGATTTGTCATATGAAGAGTTTTTTTTTAATTAGGAAAGAAGAGGGTTCATTATGAGAAAGTGAATTTTTCTTTAGGCGCTTAGCTTCCACTTTGAATGCATTCAAACCATTTGACTTCTAAGTGAAAAGAAGTGTATAAAATTATTCTATTCCCCTGGCCATTCCAGTTCATTAGAACAAAGCATATAAAATATAAACTATTATATTATATAAAACATTACATAATATAAACTATTGTATATAATGAAAGCAAAACTAATTTTGTGTGGTTTTAAGACATGTAACCTCCACTTGAATAATTTCATTAACTTAAACATTAATTTGAAAAAATAATTGCTTTAAGTGAGTCTCTTTATACCAGAACTTTTCTTCAAGAGGAAATGTCATTATTGCTATCTTTTATATATTCATTATCAAAATGCTAATTCTATTAATTTCTTATTTTTAACGAACACACTTTTTCTCTAAAGATTGTCTCTGAAATGACTTTGGAAAACAAATATGGACGTCATTGATAAAACCTTGCTTTTAATTTCATAGTTTAAATATCAATAAACTATTTAAAAGATATTTGTGCCGATTTAGAATTTTCAAGAATGTTAAACGAAAAGCTTTGACATGAAATTATTTCTTAAAGAAAAAAATGACCATTACGGAAGAATTTTGGTTTTACTACTGGTCAGGCAAATTGTGCGGCATTTGAAGTTCTTACAAACTTCCTTTTTTCCCCCTTAATTAAAAAACAAACAAAATGGATCATTTGTTTATTCGACCTGCTCTAAATTGTTTTAACCAAACATAACCGTCTCCTCCTCTCATCTATTAAAGCAAATAAGGTTTCCCCTACCTTTCCAGTCTTGAAATCTGGATGCGACAGGCTAATTGTAACAAAAGCCCAGCCCAAGCCACCTCCGCTCTGGCCTGGGAACTGCGGAACTCTGCCACACACGGCCCGGGCTCCTCATTGGTCAATGAGCTTTGACCGCTTAAAAGCCTTGGGAATCATTTGCTAAGGACACCTGGGAAGAGCTTGAGTGGGTGGTGCAGAAAAGAGGGAGGTGTCAAAACTGTCACACTGAAAATGCTCACAGGCAATCTGAAAACTAATGGAAAACCTACTGTTAACAAATGGATGTGGGGAAGGCCCAGCGTTTCATAAAGGACATTTAACTGCGATGCTTCATTCGAACTCAATAATGACTAAAAGGAACCATCCACTTGTTTAAAATCACCTTCCTACAACCTCATGAGTACCCACTGCTTGGTGCAGATTAAAAAAAAAAAAGTTCAGACCTCATCCAGAATCATTATGGGGATTAAATAAATTAACACACATAAAGTTCTTGTAAAAATTCTAGGCCTACTCAGGGACAATTGAGCCAGGCTGTATTCCCAGTATTTGGGACTCTGCGGCCAGTGGATCCCAGGTTTGAGGCCAGCCTCAGCAATTTAGTGAGGCTCTGTTTCCAAATAAAAAAATAAAATAAAAAAATAAGATTGGGGGTGTAGCTTAAAGGTTCAACCTCCAGCCCCCCACCAAAATTCTTGGCATATAAAAGTACTAAGAAATGTTAGTATGATCTCTTAGGAGTGTTATATTTTTAGCAAATATTGTTTTTTCTTTTCGTTGTATCTGGGCTAGGTAACTTGGATTGGGTTCCCTCGATTTTTTTCTCTACTTATCACTACCAATAATCACATTTATAAGCCTACTTAAATATATATATACATATATATATATACGTATATATATGTATATATACATATATATATGTATATATACATATATATGCAAAAATTACACATGAACGAAACTCATTTTTTATTGTGTTTATTAATTTGAAGCTGGAAGTAGATTTATTGGTGAGAAGTGGAGAAGAGCAGAAGGGATGGAGAAGGAAACAGGGGGAACTGGTAAGGTGTGCCTTGTGGGGAGCAAAGGGTCCATATAAAACCACAGGTCAGGAGGACCCCAGGCTCGGAAGCTGGGCAAACACAGGCCTGTTCAGGAGCTGAGGGGGGAGCCTCATGGAAGTCTCTCTGGGGGTGGAGCTTGCCATTTGAGGCACACAAGAAAAAGGAAAAGAGGAGGAACTCTGAAGAGGGCTACTGAGAGAGGCCTGTGACATCCAGAACCCGCATGGCAAGGAGCTACGGCTAGACAGAGAGGAACTAGAACCTCTAACCCTCCCTAAAGCAAAATGTCAGGTAGGAGTGTGGCTTGGTGGTAGAGCACGTGCTTAGCGTGTGTGAGTCTAGGTTCCAAGTTCAGCACCAAAATAATAAATAATAATAATAATAATAATAATAATACTGATTGTAAATTAAAAAAAAAAAAACAGTGCGTGGGAGGTCGAGACAGCAAGGCCAGTCTTAGCACCTTGGTGAGACCCTCAGTAATTTAGTGAGATCGTGTTTCTAAATAAATAAATAAGTACATAGAAAAACAAATAAATAAAGGAAAGAAGGAAGTAAGGAAGGACTAAAGGGTATACCTCGGAGATAAAGGCTCCTGGGACCAATAAATGAAGAAATAATAAAATTGGTCTGGTGGTTTAGCCTGGAGGTAGAAGGCCCATGGATTCCATCCTCAGTACCATACCACATACAAATAAATAAATAACTAAATAAGTATAAAAATTTAAAAGTCAAAGTTGTGACCTGCATTTTTAAAGTGGTTATTGTATTATTATTAACCTTATTCAATTCTTTCTTTCTTTCTTTTTTTTTTTTTTTTTTGGTGGTACTGGGGTTCCTGGAAACCCTTCTACCTCCGGGCTACACTCCCAGACCCATTTTATATTTTTTTATTGGAAACAGGGTCTCTTAAGCCAGCGTGGCTGGCTTCGAACCAGCGTGATCCTCCTGTCTCAGCCTTCCAAGCGCGGGGATTACAAGCATGTGCCACCACACCCAGCTTAACCTTATTCAGTTCTAAAAACCTTAGTGATCTCAAGTAGTTAGGGTTGCAAGTAAAAAGGCCAGAGTAACACTAATGTTAAATTATTCATCTACCCATATTTCATAAAAGATAACTTTATTGCTCTTAGATAAAATAAAGCTATCAACAATGACTATAAAATATTAGCAAGTTAATAAAGGGTCAAAATCCAAAACAAGTCTAATATAATCATGTTAAATATTATGTAAAACTAAATTGCTATGTTTGGACTGAAGAAAAACCAAAGCAATCTTTTGTTACTAAGACAATATTTTTAAAAAATCCTGATTTTAGACAAATTTAAATTCCTCTTGACTACAAATGAGACCAAAGACCCAGGAAATGTTTTTATAGAAGAGTAATTGAGTACATCATGTAAGAAAAATTCTAAGAATATAGTGTGTTTTTTGTTTTGTTTTGTTTTTTGGGTTTTTTTTTTTTTTTTTTTTTTTTTTTTTGGTGGTACTGGATTTCCTGGACCCCCTTCTACCTCCGGGCTACACTCCCAGAACTATTTTATACTTTTTTTACTTGGAAACAGGGTCTCAAGCCAGCGTGGCTGGCTTCGAACCTGCAGGATCCTCCCGTCTCTGCCTCCCAAGTGCGGGGAGTATAAGCGTGTGCCACCACGCTTGGCTATATAGCATGTTTTAAGCATTAGAAAGAAAATATTTTTGGTTTGGATGTTTTGAGAGAGGGAGGGAAGAAGAGAGAGAGAGAGAGAGAGAGAGAGAGAGAGAGAGAGAGCGCGCGCGCGCAGAGAGAGAGAGAGAGAACAAACATGTACATTCTTATACCAAAATGCAAAAATTTAGGAAATAAAAAAACCCCTCAAGATGATAAATTTTAGGAGTAAGGTGGGGCTGAGGGGGTAGATCAATGGCAGTGACTTGTCAAGCATGTGCAAGGCCCTGGGTTCAATCCACAGCAACACACACACACACACACACACACACACACACACACACACACACACGTAATATGATAAAGACAGAACAATGTTTTATATCTGAAAATTATAATTATACCCTTCTATTAACAAAAAAACAAGCAAATTTTTTTTCCAGCATTGACTTTGATTAAAAATGGTTAAAAAAATATCTACAGACCAGACTCAACCAATTCAAACAACAACAAAAAAAGCACACAGAAAATAGTAAAAGTCACCCCCATTGACACTGGCTCTGACTCCATAGCCCTCTGCGAAGGCAAATGTATAAAACTCCATAAATGCTGGCATCACAGTGGCACTCGGCACAGTGCGAATCACGTTCACTACTGGTAGGCCTACTGTGAGCAGCTTGTAAGTCAGGCATCCCTGAAGGAGTGGTCCACCGTCTTCACAAAGCACCTCTATTTTAGAGTGGAGCATCAGCCGGCAAGCCTGAGGTCCTAGACCGTAGAGAAAAGGGGCAAAGGTAGAGATGCAAAACAGAAGCTTGGAAGGAGAAGCGCTCTCAGGGAGGTCTAGGTAAAGGAAGAGAGAAGACCCAGGATCCCGGGAGAGGAGAGAGGCACGGAGGCACGCTATGAGGCAGCGGGCCACCAAGGACAGGCGAGACCTACTCAGACCACCCCATGTCCCATTGAGAGAGCATGCTTTTCATTTTAATTTACCTAAAGGCTAAGACATAGCCAATGTAAAGGTCATATGAGCATGTGTTTGCTTTCACATATAACAGTAATATTTCATTTTCTAGAAGTACGTTTTCTGGAGGAGACCATGTAGAAATTCAGCACCTAAGCTGAAATTTACTGTTTATTGTATCAGTGCATGACTAAAACCTAAGAGGAAGAGATTGTTCACATATGTGGACACATACACGCACACGTGCACACACACACACACACACACACACTCACACACTCACACACACACTGAGGTACTAGCCTTTATCTGAGAACTATCAAACATTGGCCAGGAGGCCATATGGCTGCATTGGGACTGTCAGCAAGGAGAGCTGGCCACGATGCTAATTAACCAGAGCTGGAAAAAAGGTGAGATTTAGAACAATATCCACACATCTGTATCTTTAGAAACACCATCATATTTTTTCTATTAATTTATCAAATATGTCACCATAGTATCAACAAGTAGAGAGAAAAAAAGAATTCAATAATAAACATTGCCCTCTCTGAGATGAAGAGTTTATTTTATTTGGACATGAGAATGGATCCCAGGGCTTTCATTTAAAAAATTAAAAATGATATCCTCTCCAATGATACAATTGCTTTCAAGAGTAAACGTATCAAAGTGATATTTACCTAGTTCATCCATCCTAAGAGCCAGGCAGGGCTTTAGATCCTGGGGTTACAGTGGTAGACCAACCAGACCAGAATCCCACCCTTGAACCCTGTGTCACGGGGAGACAGACATTGAGAGAGTGAATCAGTAGAACGTGCAGCTATGTTTGATCATGAAGGAGCCAAGGAGAAAGGGGGGCCAAGGCCAGAAAGGAGCTGATAGCACCAGCATGGTCTCTCACTTAAAAGGGAAAGTACATTTATTACTTAGCATCAAACTTAAGCACATGGATATTCTAGGTTTCCCAAGGAATATATATTAAGCTAAGCAGATATCTAGATGCATTTAAATCCTAAATCTGGCACTTCCGGTTTCCACCGTAATGGCTATCTTTTGTGGACACAGGGGCGGCAGGAGACATCTAAAGTACAGTAGCAGGAGCCAGGTCTGTGGTGCTATGAGAAGTCCAAGAGAGAATGTAATGCTTAAAGGTGATTTTTTAAGAGTAAAACTAACTTTCTAGTTCCTTCTCAGGTGAGCAGACTTGGGAGGGTTTAAATGGCCAGGCTGGGCTGCTCTGCGATCTCCACTCACCTGAGTCCAGCTCCTGCCTTTCCTCACACCCCCTCCACATCACGATATTTAGGGCTACCTCGATTGCTGAGGAACGCCCCGACTCAGAGAGAGGCAGGAGAGGGCGTCGGAGCGGGGTCAGGACTGAGTTTTTTTCAGGGTCTAGGGTTTTTTCATACTACATGATACAACCCCAAAGTTTTATCATCTTTTGTGTAATCAGCCGGGTGTGGCGGCATATACCTGTAATCCCAGTACTGGAAAGGCTGAAATAGGAGGATCTTAGGTTCAAGGACAGCTTCAGCAACTTAGCAAGGCCCTTAGCAACATGATGAGACCTTGTTGCAAAATAAAAAAGAAAATGGGTCTGGGGGTATAACTCAGGGGCAGAACACGCCTGGGTCCAATTTCCAGCATAAAAAAGTGTGTGTGTGTGTGTGTGTGTGTGTGTGTGTGTGTGTGTGTGTGTAGTACATAGCACATCTGCAACTTCTTTGACTGAGGGAATTAGTAAAAAAAGTAGACCAAGAAACTCTATTCATATCCAACAACTCCTCTTTTCTAAGTTCTACTCAAACAAGACACATTTCTTTTTTGTGTGTGTGTGTGATGCTGGGGATTGAACCCAGGGGCATTCTATCTCTGAGCTACACTCCCAGCCCGATTTTTTTTTTATTCTTTATTTTGAAATAGAGTCTCACTAATTATGGAGGGCCTCACTAAGTACCTGAGGCTGGCCACGAACCTGCAATCGTCCTGTCTCAGCCTCCCACGTACTGGGATTACAGGTGTGCACTACCCATGCCCGGCTGACATTTCTATTTTTAATCCACATTTAAGTTTGTCAAAAAAGCACTCTAATTCTAAGCATTTCCTGCCCTGCAGGTGCTGGGCAGACACGAAGAGTTCACAGACTCCCAGCACAGCTATGCTACCTGCAATGCTTGAAAGAAAGAGAATGTTGGGAAAGTGACCAACGGAAGAGCTCAGCCAGGTGAAATTATTAGGACTCAAGTCCTCTATCTCACTTTTGCTTATCTTCCCCTCCATCTATTAAAAAAAACTACCATAGTTACTGGCCCTGGCTAGCCCTTGTCCTAGAAAGGACACCATTCATGTACATTATTAACACATATGATGCCATAAACATGCTAAAGTGAGTATTAATATCATTGCCATTTTATTATGAGAAAACTGAGCACAAGAAATAAAGTAATTTAGCTATGCCTGGTGGTACACACCTGTCATCCCAGTACTTGGGAAGCTGAGACAGGAGGTTCGAAGGTTCAAGGTCAACCTCAGCAATTGCGTGAGGCCCTCAGCAACTTGGAGAGAAGCTATTTAAAAATCAAATGGGCTGGGGTCTCTGAGGCTGGGATCAGAGCCTGCCGAGGGGTGAGGCTGGTGCCGGGCCCAGCGAGGCCAGGATCGAAGCCTGCCATGAGGCAAGGCTGGTCTGGGGCCTCTGAGGCCAGGATTAAAGACTGCCAAGGGTTTTGGCCGGTGCCAGGGCCAGCAAGGCAGGGATCAGAGTCTGTCATGAGGCAAGGACTGTACTGGGGCCTCTGAGGCCAGGATCGGAGCCGGCCTTGAGGCAAGGCCAGTGATGGGGCTTCAGAGGCCGGGATTGGAGCCTGCCGAGGGGTGAGGCTGGTGCTGGGGCCAGTAAGGCCAGGATTGGATCCTTCCATGAGACAAGGCTGGTGCTGGGCCTCTGAGGCTGGGGTCAGAGCCTGCCATGTGGCGAGGCTGGTGTTGGAGCTAGCAAGGCCGGGATAGAAGCCTGTCTTAAGGCAAGGCTGGTGCTGGGGCCTCCGAGGCAGAGATCAGAGTCTGCTGGGTGGCGAGGCCGGTGCTGGGGCCTTCGAGAATGGGATCGGAGCCTGCAATGCAGCATCCACAGAGAAATATCACAGAAAATAAAAAATCAGATGCTTTCCCTAATATGCAAAAACTAGGGAGAAATGGGTAATAGAAGCAAATCTAGTTGAAGAAAGGGCCCTATGGAAGAGCAATTAAGGTAGCCTATCAGAGGGGATGGGATGGGGGAAGATGGAATCTCTTTAAAACACATGATGTATGTAAACAAATATATCAAAGTCAATCACTCAGTCAAGCATGGGATCAAGGGAGGGGGAGGGAATGGGATGGGGATTTGATAAAGGCTAATTGGATGATGTGTGCTTGTATATCCTCACAAGTCTTGTATGCCACTGAAATGTTTGACTACAATGCACCAATGAAAATATATTTTAAAAAATCATATAGGGCTGGGGTGTGGCTCAGAGGAAGAATGCCCCCGGGTTCAATCCCCAGTGAAACACACGGAAGCACAGTAACTTGCCCAACACTAAGAGCTAGCTAATGGTGGGTGATGATCATTCTGGGTCTGAGCCACTTCACTGCCTCTGAGTATGTCAGTAATCTCCCTCCCTCCCTTCTTTCTAACCTCCTCATTACCTTCCTCTCCATCTCCCTCTCCAGGAGCCACCTTGCTTTACCTCACCAGTGATAGGCATTGCCATGCTTATCAGAAAAATGTTGGAACTTTGGAGACAGAGCTTTGCAACTTGGTAGGAAAAACTTGAATCCTTGGTGAGTGAAACCACAACTTATGAGAGCCACACAATCTAACCTAAAACCTAAAATCTCTTTGCCTTTTCTCCCTGACTCTTTCCCTATCATAGGCAGCATTCTGCATTAACTCTTAGCTACATTTTATGGCAATCCCTTTCTGCCTAACATAGCAAACTGTAGCATCCCATCAGCCAAGCAACTGCCAAGCATTACCCCTATTGTCTGTGGTCATTTTTACAGGGTTTATTTTTAAAAGAGAAAGTTCAGAATAAATAATGAATACAGATAGCATCTGACTATTCTGAAATCATAAATAATATGTATATAACCCAAACCCTGCACTACACTTTTACTAGAAATGCTCGTACATTAAGTACTAATGCATAATAGAGGTGCCCTTCCCTGTTCGGAATGTCAGTCAGCTTAACAAGAGCTCAGGAGCCTGTGGCTTTGCCAAGTGTTCTGTGCATTCTATTCTTTAATAATCAAACGATGTTTTCATAACTTCATTCCATTTCGCCATGACGTGCCCACCATTCTGAATTTACCAAGGATCATGTTTTTCCATTCCACTTGTGCTGGCTGAGCACACTCAATAGCACTCCAGGATGTATTCAGGAGTTCAAACGCTAGGGGAAAAGCAGTCAAAACCCTGGATTGAGCTGGGCACAGTGGCACATGTGTGCAATTCTAGTACTTGGGGGGCTGAGTCAGGAGGATCACAGACTTGAGGCCAGGCTCAGCAACTTAGGGAGAGCCTATTTCAAATTTTTTTTGGGGGGTACTGTGGATGGAACCCAGGGGCATTCTACCTCCAAGCTACACCCCTCAGCCCTATTTTTTAGTCTTTTTACTTTTTTTTTGGTGGTACTGGAGGTAGAACCCAGAGGCTTTCTACCTCCGGGCTACACTCCCAGACCTATTTTCTATTTTATTTGGAAACAAGGTCTCACTAAGTTGCTGAGAGCCTCACTAAGTAGCTGAAGCTGGCTTCAAACCTGCGCGATCCTCCTGTCTCAGCCTCCCATGCGCGGGGATTACAAGCATGCGCCACCACACCCGGCTAGTCTTTTTACTTTTTGAAACAGGGTCTCACTGAGTTGTGAAGGGCCTCGCTAAGTAGCTGAGGCTGTCCACAGACTGCGATCCTCTGGTCTCTGTCTCCCGAATGCTGGTTTACAAGCATGAGTCACCCTGATAAAACAATGGTTGTACATGTATCTCTGAAGTAGAGCATCTACTTCAAACCCAAACCAAACAACAACAACAATGATAAACCTGGGCTATGATGTAGTTTCTATTAACTGGAAACTAATTGTCCTTTGGGAGAGGTAATTCAATTTCAAACAATTAGAATGTATAGGCTACCCAGAGAAACAGAGCACCCTGCGCTGTGCAAGCCCTGCGAGCTGCAGGAGTCTGGAGACACGGCCGTCCAGCTGGACCAGAACCTGAGGGGAAGCTTCCTAGCAAGGGTGGCTACCTACATCTTTACCTATGGTCAGATTCAGTTACAAACAAGGTGATCAGAAACCCCACAACTTCAAAACCTTTCCTGAACAATGTTCCTATTTCAAGATCTATTAACAAGACTGAGATAAACCTTAAATATAATATATTTTCTAAATATGTTCACTAAGCAGGAAATTGAATCTTATCAAGGGGCTTGATAAGCTGGAAAATTACTAAATAAACTATGCCAAATCTAAAAGATTGTGACTAATTTTTTTGTTCTAATATCTTTAGAGCTGGGTGTGGTGGTGCAGGCCTGTAATCTGAGCTACAAAGGAGGCTGAGGCAGGAGGATTGCAAATTTGAGCCAGCCCGGGCAACTTAGTAAAGTCCTGTCTCAAAATAAAAAAATGAGAAGGGCTGGGGATGAGCTCAGTGGTAGAGCACCCTTGGGTTGGATCCCAGTACTGAAGGAGGAAAGAAGATTCAGGTCAGCAAATAAATCCTTATTAGGGTTAGGCACAAGGTATGGTTCAATTTTGACACAAGGTCTGTGGCTATCCTGTGGAGATTCCTAAACCAGAGATCAACAAACACCCTGTTCAACTCTCCATACTGCCAAAACAAAGACAGCTGGGCAGGGTGGCGCATGCCTGCAATTCCAGGACTTGGAAGTCTGAGACAGGAGGATTGCAGGTTTTAGGCCAGCCCTAGCAACTTAGTGAGACCTTATTTTAAAATAAGAAATAAAAAGGGCTGGGGGTATAACTTGGAAGCAAAATGCACCTGGGTTCAATCCCCAGTTTCACAATAAAATAAAAATAAAAATAAAGGAGAAGGAGGAGAAAAAGAAAATTCGGGCTCAATTTCTTTTTAAGTTTAACTATCCATTCAACATATTCTTTTACCACTTTCTAAGAGGGGCTCAAGTTTTGCAGACAAAAGAGTAGACTCAATACATTTAAAAAAGAATATAGATATAGCAGAAATCATGCCCCCCCCCAAAAAAAAAACCCTTAGCTTCTGTGGATCTGCAAACACTGGCTGTGTCATGAATGAGTAGTGTGAAAGTAGAATCAGGTGGGCATCCTCAAAAGACCAGTGGCGAGGCTGACCAGCTTAGACAGGGTGCTGAAATTAACAACACAAAATACTACTGAGGCTAACAGTTTAGACACAATGATCTAACTCTTCCTCCCTCCTTCTCTCCTTCCCTCTTTCCCTCCTTCCTTTTCCTTTTCTCTCTATCTCTATCTCTATTACTATCTCTCTGTCTCTCTTGTCTGTCTGTCTGCCTCTCTCTTTCCTACTAGGGGTATTCTACCTGATCCACACCCAGCCCCTTTTTAATTTTTATTTTAAACTAGGGTTTCACTAAGACCCCACACTGGCCTCAAACCTGCAATACTCCTGTCTCAGCCTCCCACATAGTGGAATTACAGGCATGTGCCATCATGCCCGGTTATATTGAACCTAATTTTCTATGAATAAATGGAAACTTGGCCAGACCTTCAATTCTGAATTGGCTGTATAAGTCATTCAATCATTCCACCAATGGCTACTGATCATCTCTTGTGTGTGGCTTTGTTGGAGTTCTGAGATTACGTAGTGGTATGAGAGCCATGGTCTTCCCATCCTGTTGGGACACATAGCAAACCAGAGGGGCCCAGGGCCGCGGGCTATGAGGAAGGATAGGAGGGGCTGGGAGGAAAAGGGAGGCTGGCTTTTTTGTTTTTATTTTTTAAGATAGGGCACTTGGGAATGGTCTCCTCCTAGGGCCGATGATGAAAAGAGCATACGGCATGAAGCCCCAGAGAACAAATGTTCTAGATGCAACCGGGCAGGGCTGCAGGAAGCCACATCTAACAACAGAAGAGAACAGGAGAAGAGGCGCAGCGGCGGGTGGAGCGTGCCGGAGGCAGGTCCGGCTCAGGCAGGGGCCCCAGGCTCCCCTTGGTTTATTGAAGGATTCTGGGCACAGAAAGTGTGTGATCTGGTTTTCTCTCCACAAAAGTAAGGCTGGGGGCTGCTCTGGTCCTCCCGGGCTGGGCGGATGGGGCTGACACTAACTGGGGAGCAAGTGCTGAGAGCAGAAGGTGGCGTCAGTGTAGCTTAAAGGCTTGGGGAACAGCAGCATCCATAATGACTCTAATGTTTTCAGCCTGAACAGTAGGAAAAAGAAGGGTGCGGTCATAACAGCACTGTAGGAATATGGGTATATGGGGAAGCCCCCCCCCCCAGCATGGTGTTCAGTCACAGCAGTCAAACTACGAGTATTCAGTGAAGTGCTGCTGGGGAGACTTCAGGCAGCATGAGAGAATGCTGCCCTAAACCCCTGGGGTTTATCCAACCCACCAACCCATGCCCTGTGCACAAACCCTTTTTTTTTTTTTTTTTTTTTTTTTTGGCGGTACTGGGGATGGAACCCTTCTACCTCTGGGCTACACTCCCAGACCTATTTTATATTTTATTTGGAAACAGGGTCTCCTAAGCCAGCACAGCTGGCTTCAAACCTGCGCCATCCTCCTGTCTCCGCCTCCCAAGTGTGGGGATCACAAGCATGCGCCACTACGCCCAGCTGCACAAACCCTTTTAATAAAGAGCAATAAACCACAGATTGAAAAGAAACATGGAGTGCTGAGTAATCTCAGTACTTAGGAGGCTGGAACAGGAGGACTGCAGGTTCAAGATCAACCTCGGCAACTTACTGAGACTCTCAGCCACCTAGTGAGTCTCTGTTTCAATAAAAAAAAAATAATTTAGAAAAAGGGCTGGGGGGTATAGCTGGGAGGTAGAATGTCCCCCAGTTTAATCGAAAGTACCCTTCCCTCCAACACAGAAGACACATGGAGGGAGGGGTGAAGTTACAGAAGGTTGATACTCTAGGTAACTTTGCCAAATTTGAACAAAACAGGCTAGTAGAAACAAGAGCCTGAGCCGGGCGTGGTGGCGCACGCTTGTTATTTCTGCGCTTGGGAGGCGGAGACAGGAGGATCGCGCAGGTTCGAAGCCAGCCTCAGCTACTGAGTGAGGCTCTCAGCAACTTAGTGAGACCCTGTTTCCAAATAAAGCATAAAATAGGTCTGGGAGTATAGCCCGGAGATAGAAAAGCCCCTGGGTTCCACCCCCAGTACCATATACATGAAAATAATATTATCTGCTGGCAAGTTTTGTTTTGTCATATGGTGTCATCTGCATGCATGGTAAAGTATATCCACGGCATTTGCTCTCACTCTTTCTCTGGTACCCAGTTTATATACACAGAAATTCATGAACTGTGGGTGCTCAGTAATTGTTATTCACAAGAATTCCAAACTATTGGTAAAATAGTTTCGATTAATAACCTGGCCATATGAAATTTTAGTTCATTAAAAATTTTAGTTCATTAAAAATCACTGTGAGCCAGGCGTGGTGGCGCACGCTTGTAATCTCAGTACTTGGGAGGCTGAGACAGGAGGATCAGAGGTTAGTGTCAGTCTCAGCTGCTCAGTGAGGCCCTCTGCAACTTAGTGAGACCCTATTTCAAAATAAAGAATAAAAAGTAGGGGTGAGGTGTAGCTTGGAGGTAGAATGCCCCTGGGTTCCATCCCCGATACAGGGAAGAAAAAAAAAAAATCACTGTGAAACAAAGACTTGAAAGCTCTGTCTTTTTACCTGTTTGGTGAACAACTGTAAAAGTGGTCAGGAAGAATGAAAGTCAAACTGGCAGCTGCTACATCTATGCAGCAAGAACATGCCCAGAGCCTCTTCAGCTCTTGTACCACTTTCTTTCAGGCCTCTGACTGGAAGCCCCTGGGTACACCCTGGACCTCAGTGTGTTGACAAGCATCTCATTTCTCTGAATTTGATTTAAAGACCAAGAAACAACAATGACAAAAAAACCACAAAACTTCAGTGGAGCAGCTTAATATAATAGGTTTTTAGAAAAGTCAGCACTAAAATGATCAATCCCTTTGTTCCAAGTATAACTGTTATAAGAATTATGTGATGATTAGCTTGATCTGAAATATTAATGAAAATGTTACGGTCCGTCTTGACCCCCGAAAATTATTGAGATGGATAGTTTTTATGAAGTGGGAAAACATGTAACTGCAAGAATTTGTATTTTAGAAACAGAAAATAGCCGGGCATGGTGGCACATGCTTGTAATCCCCGAGCTTGGGAGGCGGAGACAGGAGGATCACGCAGGTTCGAAGCCAGCCGTGCTGGCTTAAGAGACCCTGTTTCCAAATAAAAATATAAAAAACAGGTCTGGGAGTGTAGCCCGGAGGTAGAAGGGCTTCCAGGAACCCCAGTACCACCAAATAAATAAATAAATAAAATAAAAAATAAAAATAAAAACAGAAAATAGCCACACTCCCCAAGCATAGAAGGATGAATTAACGGTCAGTGCTTATTAAATTTCTTTTGAGTGGCTGTTACTACTGCATTTACAAACGACAAAAAAACAGTCATAGTAATTACTTGAAAGAATAAAAAACAATCAGTGATTCTTAGGTGTCTTTCAGAAGTGAAGAAGGAAAGATTATGATGTAAGAAATCTCCACTTAGATTCCTTATATCTACCAGAAAGCACAACAGCTAATCATTGAGTTTTACTTGGAGAATTAAACACATGAACCTAGCAGCTATGGTAGAAACTGAGAATTTAATCTAACTTCAACTTGAACTAAAAATGGGGCCCAGTCATTACTTTCCTTTTTTCCAATAACTGAGCATTACATAGAGTTTAAAAATATTTATTATATAAAATGAAATCAAGGACAATCGACAAGTAAGCACTGGGGTGTTAAAAAGCCCATTTCCTTATCATACAAGAGCTCTAAAAAGTAAGAAAGATACAACCCAATAAATAGGAGCAAGAATATGCAAGAGGTTCAGGGTTTAATTTCCAATACGACAATAGAGACAAACAAAATATACTGATTATATAAAGTAGATAAAATGGGCAAAAAAAACCCCAGTAAGAATCCTATCAAATAAGCAAAAATTTCAAAATTTGCTAATGCTCGGTGCTGGTAAGAGCAGGAGAAACGAGCTCTCACCTAGACTGCCGTGGGAATAGGAGTCAGCATGAGGCACGATGAGATCTAAGATGCGTGAGGACACAGAGGAAGATTTCTCATTTCCACATTCTTTTTGCTTCCTTGCCTATTGGTTTATTACGTAGTAGATTTTTTTTTAAAATAACCCTAACTAATTTTCTCATTTCCAGCAACCTAGCTTCAATTGATAGCAAAAAAGAAAGAGAAAATAACTGGGCATGGTGGCATTTGACAACGTTATATGTTAGGATGGCTCGCAGGTTTCAATGGAAGTTATAAAGTCTTTTCCCCAGTACCGGATCCTCAGAGGAGATAGAAGGAGGGCTGGGGGAGGGAGTGGATGGGCTGAAAAACACTGGTGTATGATTTCTGTAAATTTAGAAGTTCTACTAGAAGGAATTCCCCATGTGACTGTGAGTCAACGGAGCACGCGCATGTCCTGCTTGACTACAAAGGCACTTGCACAGCATTTATTTGCGCTCCTCTGCATAATTTACATGCTGATACCCTGATAATCCACACCAATTTTTAGCCAGTCCTTATCTAACTGGTGGTCCCTGGTTGTTCCGGTTTTCCATAGCTATTGTCCAGACATCTGAGACCACTCACAGGCCTCGGGTGACTTTGGACTTCCAGAGTCAATGCTGGTACCTCTAGCACGGATTGTAGCAGAAGGGCCCTGGGACTTTGGTGCTTTCCAAAAGTTTTTCTCTGTGTTCTGCTCGAGGAGATAAATATCACAGCAACCTTAGGATATATTATTAGGATGGTCAGGGGTTATTGGTTTACTCTTTTAGATCAACCTGGAGCTTTCACTGGAGATTGGCAGGTGAAATAGAATAAGATAAGACAGAAACCAGAACGAGCCAGGGTCTTGGGTACAGGGATGCTCCTCAGGTCTCCTTCATCTGATGATGTTAGGGGCTTCATCTTTACAATATCCTTTCTTTTTTTTTATCAAAAGACAGTATCTGGATATAATATATAACAGAGCACACACATACATACAGAGGCATATATATATATATATATATATATATATATATATATATATATATACATACCCAGTATAGGTATGTCGTTAATTTCCATGAATATATCTTGACACTGAAAATTATCATTTCAAGTGCTATTAGTCACTTATTCAGCCTTAAAAGTTTTTGCAAACAGTAGCTAGCCAATAAATTTAGTGATTGATAATCTAGAGCTATAAAATGTATTCTCAGCAGATTACAGAAGCTCCTGTGGACAGTATTTAAAGTACTTTAAGTACTTAACGAGCCTCATTTTGGAGAGGCATTGTGCTGCAAGTCCCAGGCCACTCTGACTTGGAACCCACAGCTAAACGACGACTATGTATCCCTACCCCCGTCTTTCACGTCCTCACATCATTCTTTGCAAACAAGGCTACACAAAGAGTAAGAATGGTACAATCCACGTATGAAGACATAAGTGAAATGTGTTACCAATACAACTATACTTTGAACTATTCATGCTAAATTTAGTCTTCAAAAATCTACTTTCATCCCATAGTCAGATTAAAACTCATCTCAATGTAAATATTAAAGAAATCTATCAACTTGTAAACTAATGAGTTCTTTTCGTTACTGTTCTCTTATGTATATACTAATGTTTTCTAATTGCTGTGTACCTAAAGAGCCAGGGAAAAAGAAGGGGAATCACATTCTTTCTGCTACTTAGTGATGCTTTTAAAAGGAGAGAGAGAGAGAGAGAGAGAGAGAGAGAGAGAGAGAGAGAGAGAGAGAGAGACAGACGTGCAGGATGACAGAAAAAGAAAAGGAGAAAAAAGGAAAGAAAGGAAGAGAGGAAAGAGTCGGGCATGGTGGTGCAAGTCTATAATCCTAGTACTTGAGACAGGAGGCTTGCAGGTTCTAAGTCAGCCTCAGCAACTGAGGGAGGCTCTCAGCCACTTAGGGAGATCTTATTTCCAAATAAAAAGACAGGGTTGGAGGTGTAGCCTGGAAGTAGAATGCCCTTGGGTTCAATCCCCAGTAAAACAAAACAAAACAAAAATAAAATAAAATAAAAAAGAAGGAAGAAAAAGAAGAACTGAATACTAGTTAGGAGATCTTGGGGAAATATTTTGTTTTTCTTTCCATAGTAAAATGGAAACAATTATTTCCCTATAGCAACCTCAGAGATGCTACAAAAATACACAATATGAGTGAAAATATTTGAAACTTTTGGGAAGAGAAGCAGTATCACTGGGTAAAACTTGTTACTAAAATCATGTTGACCTACTGTTTTAACAGTAGAAACTAATTTTATATTCAGATGGTAATAATATAAAACTATTATCTAGCTATAGTTAAAATATTTTTATTGTTAAAATATTACTTTGCCTGAGGGACTTAGGAATATCATAGCTATACCACTCATAAATTATTTGAGGTGGGCTATAGTTTCATTTTAATGGAGGCGAACTGAAAGTTTCATGAGAAGAATGATCCAAATCTCTTTTCTTCTTATAAAAGTTATAGCTGAAAAAGTTGGCTGAAGAATGATAATAAAATAGAAGGGATTTTTTTAAGTCTCCAAGAAATACCAATTAGGCACATAAATAGTAGCCAAGTTCCTTGAAAATAGTTCCCAGTTCTCACTGGGAGAGGAGGCTAAGATCATTGAACTTCAAGTCACAGGACTTTTAAGCCAGGCACACACCTGCAATCCCAGTACTTGGGAGGCTGAGACAGGAGGATGGCAGCCACATCTGGACATGTCTCTGCCTTGGCCACCAAGGCCAGTGTGGCTCATCCTGGGAGGTCCTGGGTGGAGGCAGGAGTGGAATGGTAGCTCCAGGCTGGGCTCAGCATGGCGCTGGCTCAGCACAGCCCCATCTGCTGTCATAACATCAAGATGACCCCGCCCACTCAACCCGGTCCCTGCACCAACTGTGGGCTAAGGGCATCAGGTACGTCTTTTCATTTAATGCGTCAACAACCCTGGAGGAAAAAACTATCTTCTTAGTTTATGAATGTGGAAACTAAGAGAAGTTCAGCGTGTTGTCAGTCTCACAGGTGGGAGAGGTAGACTTCACAGCCAATTCTACAGCCCGTGCTTGATGCCAGAGCCCAGGCCACACAGACTCCACCACAGTGAGAGACCAGCGCACCAGCTCTTCTCCGCACACTCCCCTCGGTCCGCTGCCCCAAAACTCTGTCACCAAAAGAAAAAGGCTGGGTGCCCCCACTCAGCGGCAGAGCTGGTCATTCTCGCCAACTGTCTTGTGCGACAGAGTTTGGGGAGGGAGAAGACAATTAAAGTGCAGTAGCAGGCTAGGCTTCCACCTTAAGAAACCAGAAAAAGAAGAGCAAACTAGATCTTAAACAGAACGAGAAAGGGAATAATTAGAATTTAAGTGAAAATAAAGAAAGCAGAGGATAAAAAACCATAAATAAAATTAACAAAACTAAAAATGGGTTGTTTACAAAGAACAGCGGGGCGTGGTGGTACACGCTTGTAATCCCAATACTTGGGAGGCTGAGACAGGTGGATCACAGATTTGCAGCCAAACTCAGCTACTTAGTGAGAGTCTGTTTCAAAAAAATAAAGTAAAATAAATTAGGGGTGGGAGTGGTGGCGCATGCTTGTAATCCCAGCATTTGGGAGGTGGAGACTGGAGGATCTTGGTTCGCAGGCAGCCTCAGCTACTAAGTGAGGCCCTCTGCAACTTAGTGAGACCCTGTTTCAAAATAAAGAATAAAAAATAGGGCAGGGGGTGTAGCTCGGAGGTCAAATGCCCCTGGGTTCCATCCCCAAACCTGCAAAAATAAATAAATAAATAAATAAATATAAAAGGGCTAAAAAATAGGGCTGGGGTTTGGCTCTGAGATACAATGCCCCTGGGTTTATTAACCCCAGTACTGCAAAAACAAAATAATAATAATAATAATAATAATAATAATAATAATAATAATAATAAAAAATAGGACTGGGGATGTAGCTCTGAGGTAGAATGTCCCTGATTTCAATCCCCAATCACACAAAAAAGAAAAGGAGAGAAAGAAGAAAGAAAAAGGAAGGAAGAAAGGAAGGAAGAGGGGACATCATTACTAACCTCATAGATATAAAAAAGATTACACAGAAATATTATAAACAATTGTATGCCAGCAAATTAAATAAACTTGATGTTATGGTCACATTTCTAGAAATAAACTACAAAAGCAGACTCAAGAAGAAACAGAATATGAATAGACTTATAAATAAAGAAATTGAATTAGTAATACAGAAATTTTCCATACGGATAAATTCAGAAAGAGATGGCTTCACCAGTAAACTCTACTAAGTGTTCAAAGCATAACATCAGTATTTAACAAATTCTTCCCCAAAACAGAAGAAGATGGAACACTTCCTGGCGAGGCCAGTATTATTACAAAATTCAGACAAAGATAGTACAAGAAATCAATATATCTTATGTATGTAGATGCAAAAATTCTCAAATGAATTCAGCAACATATAAAGAGGATTTATGCAGTGAGCAAGTGTGATTTATTCTGGGAATGTGAGGCGGACTCGCCAAGTGAACATTAACCAGTGTAAACCACCCTATTATTAAAAGACAAAAGCAACATCATCCTCTCAATAGACAAAAAAATCATTTGATACAATGCAATGACCTTTCATGATTAAACACTCAGCATACTAAAGGAGGGAACTTCTTCAAGATGATTTTTAAACATCTACAAAAAATCCCACAATGAACACATTTAATGGTAAAAGACTGAATACTTACTCCCCACCCCCAAGATCAGGAATAAGACAAAACTACAGATGAGCACTACTTCTCCTGAGCATTGATCTGGAGATTATAGCCAGGGCAATTAGGCAAAGCAAAGAAATAAAGAATATCCACATAAGAAAGGAAGAGGTGAGCCGGGTGTGGTGGTGCATGCTTGTAATCCCAGCCTTCGGGAGGCTGAGACCGGAGGATCACGGTTCACGGACAGCCTCAGCTACTTAGTGAGGCCCTCTGCAACTCAGTGAGACCCTGTTTCAAAATGAAGAATAAAAGCCGGGCGTGGTGGCGCACGCTTGTAATCCCCGCGCTTGGGAGGCGGAGACAGGAGGATTGCGCTGGTTTGAAGCCAGCCGTGCTGGCTTAAGAGACCCTGTTTTCAAATAAAAAAATATAAAATAGGTCTGGGAGTGTAGCCCGGAGGTAGAAGGGCTTCCAGGAACCCCAGTACCACCAAAAAAAAAAAAAAAAAGAATAAAAATAGGGCAGGGGGTGTAGCTCGGAGGTCAAACTCCCCTGTGTTTCATCCCCAGACCCGCCCCCTCCCAAAAAAAGGAAGAGATAAAACTATTCATAGATGACATAGCAATAGATTTAGAAAATCTAAGGAAATCTACTAAAATATTATTAGAACGAATAAATAAGTTCAACAAAGTTGTAGGACACAAGGCCAATAAAGAAAAATCAGTTGTATTTGTATACACAAGCAATGGCCAATCCCAAATGGGAAATTCACAAAGCTATTTAATTTACAATAGCATCAAAAGGAATGAAATACTGTGAAAATTACAAGTCACCGTTGAAAGGTTTAAGTACGTAGAAAGACACCTCGTGTTTCTGGACTGAAGATTTAACGTGTTTGAATGGCAGTGCTCCTCAAATTGATCTAAGACGCAACACAATCCCTATCAAAACTGTACTCAGCTTCTGTGAAGAAATGACAAATTGATCTTAAAATTCATATGGGAATTCAAGGGGCCCTGAGTAGCCAAAACTATCTTGAAAAGGAAAAAGAAAGCTCAGGGATATACATTTGCCAATTTCAAAACATACTACAAAGCCACGGTAAAGAGGAGATTGTGGTACTGACATAAGGATGGACCTACATCCTGGGTGCAGTGGGACGTGCCTGGAATCTCAGCCACTGGGGTGGCTGAGGCAGGAGGATTGCAGGTTGCAGGCCGGCCACGGCAATCTACAAAGAACCTCAGCAACTGATGGAGACCCTGTTTCAAAATAAAAAATGAAAAAGGATGGGGGTGTGGTTCAGAATAGAATGCCCCTGGGTTCAATCCCAATTAACCCCTACAACTCTCCCCCCAAAAACCAACCAACCAAACAAACAAACGAAAATAGGCCACTCACAAAATGGTAGAAAATAATACGCAAATATTTCTATTTTGGAAGGGGTTACTTAGAGTTGGGTCTTGGAGCACTATACCTCTGAGCTACATCCCCAGCCTTTTTTTTTTTTTTTTTTGAACTGAGGTTTTGCTAAGTTGCTGAGGCTGGCCTCAAACCTGAGATCCTCCGGTCTTAGCCTTCCAAGCACTGGGATTACAGGTGTGCAGCGCTACACCTAGCTTGTAAATCATGTTTCTGATCGTAGTTTTATATTAGACTATATAAAGAACTACAACTCAACAATAAGGTAAATGAACCAATTTAAAAATAAACAGAGCCGGGCTTGGTGGCGCACGCTTATAATCCCAGCGCTTGGGAGGCTGAGACAGGAGGATCGCATGGGTTCAAAGCCAGCCTCGGCTACTTAGTGAAGCTCTCAGCAACTTAGTGAGACCCAAATAAAGTATAAAATAGGTCTGGGAGTATAGCCCAGAGGTAGAAAAGCCCCTGGGTTCCACCCCCAGTACTATCAGAACAACAAAAAAAAGATAAACAGCCAGATATGGTGGCACCTGCCTATGATCCCAGTATTTGGAAGGGTAAGACAGGAGAATCACAGGTTCGAGGACAGCCTCAGCAAGGAGTGAGACTCCACCAATCTAGTGAGACCCTCTTTCAAATTAAAAATAAAATAGGGTGGGGGGTGTAACTCAGAGGCAGAATGCCCCTAGGTTTAGTCCCCAGTATCCCCCAACACACAAAATAGATAAAAGATCTGAGGAGACATTTCTCCAAAGAAGATACACAAATGGAGAATAAGAAGCATGTGTTGAACATCATGAGCCATCAAGGAAACCAGCACCAAGACCACAAGGACACAAGGACACGCCACTCACACCCCCGGGGCGGCCATGAGCGCAAAGACAGAGGACACAGCAGCGGGTAAGAAGGTGAGGGGACCAGGGTCTTCACAGGCTGCTGCTGGAAAAGGAAAGCAGCCACACTGAAACTGCTTCCGGGAAGCTGTATGACAAAGTGGATAACAGGCACGAAGCAGAGATAAGTATAGAGAAGTTTTGAAGATAATTTTAGCAGTATGAATTAGAATATTGCTATTTCAACTAGTTGCTTCAACAAAGTCACATATAAACAGAAAAAAATTAAAGTCATGGATTCATGAATTAAAAAAAGAAACTGCTTCCGGCTCCTTGAAAGTTAGAGCACAGAGCTGCCACATGACCCAGAAACTCCATGCTCAAGTGCATACCCAAGAGACATAAAGTCATGGCCGCACACAACCTGGCGTATGAACTGGTCGTAGCTGATTATTATACGACTGTCATGCTACAATAATTATAAAAAAGCAGAGATAACTCATATGTCCATCAGCTGAAGAATAAACACAGAGGTAAATAAAATGTATGCTCACATAATGAAATCCTATTTGGCAATAAAAAGGAATGAAATATAGCACGTATTGATACAGTCTAGAACCTGGATGAACAGTGGAGATATCATGCTAAGCGGAGAAGCCAGTCGTAAAAGATCACATATGGTACATGTGTGTATCGATGACAGGTCAGTATTGGCAACTCTATCCAGAAAGAAAGTAGACTGGTGCTTGCCCAGGGCTGGGGCAGGGAGAAAGGGGATAATGGGTGATGGGGACAGAGGAGATTTTCCAGGAGGCAAAAAAACTGTTCTAAGAGGTTATAATGGTAGTTGAGCACCCATGAGAAAATACTAAAACCCATTGAATTGTATGCTTTATAATCAATCAGGAAACAAGAGGAACCTCAGTAGAGCAAGGGAGGGGTGTAGGGGGAGGGGAGAGTTAATAAAGTTCTTCCATCGACGTCATGTACGTATGTGAGAATACCAGGGGGGCTCCCCAAGGGCTGTGTGCATCGGTGTCGCTATCACTGTGAGCTACGTTATGATGTGAGTCTACAGTGCACCAACGAAAGTGTATTTTTTTAAAAAGGAATTGTAAGCTGGGCGTGGTGGCGCACGCTTATAATCCCTGCGCTTGGGAGGCAGAGACAGGAGGATCACGCAGGTTCAAAGCCAGCCGCGCTGGTTTAAGAGACCCTGTTTCCAAATAAAAATGTAAAAATAGGTCTGGGAGTATAGACCGGAGGTAGAAGGGCTTCCAGGAACCCCAGTACCACCAAAAAATAAAAATAAAATAAATAATAAAAAATAAATAAAAAGGAATTATACACTTTATTTTTTATTTTCTTTTTGTGCTACTGGGGATGGAACCCAGGGGCATTCTACCTCTGAGGTACACCCCAGACCTATTCTTTTATTCTTTATTTTAAAACAGGGTCTCACTGAGTTGTAAAGGGCCTCAGTAAGTAGCTGAGACTGTTCGTGAAAGAGTCTGACCTAGAACCTGCGATCCTCCTGTCTCAGCCTCCTGAATGCTGGAATTACAAGCATGTGCCACCATGCCCAGTGGGATTGACACTTTAAACAGGTGAACTTGATGCTATGTGACTTAATCCCAATAAAGCTGTTATTTAGAAGAAATAAAAAATAAAACCACAGTCCTGAGAGTGGTGAGGTATGGAAGGTGCTGCCGCCACTTTTCCTTTTTTTCAGAAGGACGCGGCTCTAAGGCCTCCCCTGCAGCCTCTCTCCCTCCTTGGCTCCCTTCCAGTTGAACCCAGGGACATTCTACCTCTGAGCTACACTCCAGCCCTTTTAATTTTTTTTTTTTTTTTGAGATAGGGTTTCCTAGGTTGCTGAGGGTGTCCTCGAACCTGAGATCCTCCTGTCTCAGCCTCCCAAGTACTGGGATTCCGGGAGTGCACCACCGTTGTTTTCAAGGAATAACACTCAGGCATGCATCTGTGGGTGTTGGGATGTTCACATTCCATTTGAGACTCAAACCTCACAGGTGAAACCTCACCATGCAGAACAACTCTAGAGAAGGTTCTGCTAGGCTACCACCTTTGCACTTGTTAGAAGGTTGAGCATCCCAGCTCTGTTTTTCTGGCTGTGAACAGCACTCAAGCAAAGGCCTCCTCTGGCCCCCATCCACTCATCGCTCTTGTGTGACCTGCCCCTGATGGAGTCTGTATGCCATGCACCTGCAGCAAGCCAAGGATGGAAATCCAGGGCCATGAATTGCAACACTGAGCAACATATCATCAGCTCCTCCCAGCCCCTCCCATCTCCCCTCCCGTCCCCTCCACAGTCCCCCTCCCTGCCCACCAATGCTGCTGTCCAGGATTCCCAAGCAATCAACCTAAACAATGCAAACATACTGCAAAGAGGCAGAAAGGAAACCGGCTTTGGAGGCCGGTAGACGTAAGCTCAGAAGCTAACCTTGGCGAGCCTCTGATGTCAGCTTAGTCCAACAAAGATCACAGAAGTCGCCCCTCTGAGTGAGGTGCTGAGAGCACACACCTGAATCAGACCCAGACTCTGCTCCTGAGAAACCCACTGAGTGAAAGGAGACAGAGAAATGCAACAAAGAATTACAGTGTGCTGCCCCAAGAGGCCATGGCCGATGGAATATGGCAGAGGGAATGATTCATTCTTGTGAAGGCTGAAAAGGAGAGAAGAGGCTTTCTGAGGCGGACGTGAGATTTCAGTAAGATGTAGCCAAGCGTGGTGGCACATACCTATAATCCCAATACTTGGGAGACTGAGACAGGAGAATCGCAGGTTCTAGGTCAGACTCTGCAACTTAGCAGAACACTAGCTCAAAAAAAGGGGGGCTGGGATGAAGCTCAGAGGTTGAATGCCCCTGGGTTCAGTCTCTGATACCACAATAAATAAATAAATAAATAAATAAATAAATAAGAAAGAAAAAAGTGCGCTCACAGGACACTCAACATATAGCAACTGCTCAGAGAGTGTGAAGTTCTTTCCCCACGAGAAGCCCTAGAAATTTAGAAGGGAGAAAAATGATATGTTTTGGTGAGAGTGGTAAGAAACTGGAAAGGTCAATATAGACGCTGGTCAGAGGATTATCGGGGTAAATTAATCTAAAGAAAGCAGGCCGTCAGTTTCTATATTTCTTCTGCCTCCAAAAGATAACTAGGAATATATGAATTGTAATAAATGTATATTATAACAAATAAATATGGATGTCCTGGGATTAATACTTCAAGTTTCAACCAATTATTCTAACTTTGCCAAATAAGGGATCTAGTAATAGGTTCAACTCGTCATTGGCTCTTCTTTCAGTTGGCACATAGTTACTGACTTCCTTCTATGTGAGACCAGGCATCAGAAGTGGAAAATTGCACTGAGACCAAGATTTCAAACGACCAGGAAATACAAAATGAGTCCTTAGTAATTATAATATTGGGCAGAACAGCAAGCTGCACTAGTTCCCCATGGTAATTGCTCAAGAGGTTTTCTTGCCCTTGGAACAAAACGATATATTATCAGTCCCTTCCTGACCACACTTTCTTGACTTTCTTATACCCTTCTGATAATTTCTTTTTCTTTCTTTCTTCCTTTCTTTTTTTTTTTTTCTTTTGACTGGGGATGGAACCCAGGGGCATTTGATCTCTGAGCCACACCCCCTGCCCTATTTTCTATTCTTTATTTTGAAACAGGGTCTCACTAAGTTACAGAGAACCTCACTGAGTAGCTAAGGCTGTCTGCGAGCCGCGATCCTCCTGTGTCAGACTCCCAAATGCTGGGATTACAAGCATGCGTCACCATGCCCGGCTTCTTCTGATAATTTCTAAAACTAGGTATTTGTAAATAGGCTACTCCTGAGTGAAAATAAGAAACAACAGTTTCTCAAGAGACAAATCAACCAGGCATCGTGGTGCATGCCTATAATCCTGTACTTGAGAGGCTAAGACAGGAGGATCGCAGTTTCAAGTGTAGCCTCAGCAATTTGGTGAGGCTCTCAGCAACTTAGCAAGACCCCATTTCTAAATAAAAAATTAAAAAAAAAACAGAGCTGGGGGTGCAGCTTGGAGGTAGAAGGCCCGTGGGTTCAATCTCAGTAAAGCACGCATGCATACAAATTAGAGACAAGCCATGTGCTCTTTCTCAGAAAAATCTGCTGAAATGATGACTCTGCCGCCCCTTATCATGGGGCTCAACTGTATGGAGAAAGAGCCCTAGACTGGTGTGGTGTGCACACCTATGATGCCGGTAGCTTGGAAGGCTGCAGAAGGGCCAAAATTTCAAGATCAGCCTGGGCAACTTAGCAAGACCCTGTCTCAAAATAAAATTAATAAGGGCCAGGGATGTAGCTCAGTGGTAGTGTACCCTTGGGTTCGATCTCAGTACCAAGGGGCTGGGGCAAGAGTCAGCAAGTCAGTATGGCGATGAACGAGGTGTGGTTCAACGCTGCCACAGCAGGGCCTGTGGAGGTGGCTATTCCTAAACCAGAGATCACCACGCACCTGCGCGGAGGAGAGACCTCGGGATACAGTGGTGACCTGCCTTCACTTCCCAGCCCCGTCCCCAGGTCTCCTGGTAATAGATCCCTCCATTCCCCAGAAATCAGGGACAGGGCCGACAGGTGTGAGACATGCCGGTGAATTGGGGGATTATATGGAGCCTAAAAATGAGAGAGCTACGAGGTTTTCCTTAGGAATGCTAGAAAATAAAACCAACACAGAAGATAACAAGCTGAGATCGAGGAAAACAGTCCTTGTGGCCCTTTTCCAATATGCCAGGTGGGATTTTCAGTTTGGTTAATGTATATGTACATTTGGATTTTATGTATATATGTAATTTGATGTACTATATCTGCTTATTCATTGAGTCCTTACACTATTTGGTACTGGGTTTCTGTTCCCTGCAACTAAGACCTCCTAAATAACAAAGTATCTTCCCGGGATGCTTTTGGTTAGAATTATTATATTGGTATTATTATAGGGAATTACTATACTGGTATTATTATTATTATTATAGGGCTGGGATAACCAAGAAGTTCACAAAATATTCTCACCTAACCCATTCTTCATATCTCTTTTTCTAGGTTTCATGAAAAATTGCCATTTTCCCTCCTTCATTCCTTTCCTAAAATTTTACTCTTTGACACTTTGCCTTTATTGAAAGTGACATTTAATCGATTCCATGGAGCTCCTGCAATAACGGCAGAGTGGTGCGAATCTAACATTTCTTAGAAGAAGAGTGCTGGCATTCTAGCAAAAACCTGATGAAACGTGTTAAAAGAACATTCCTCCTAGAAGTTCTTTATTTCTAGAAAGTGGTGGTCAGATCTCTCTTTCTCCCTGTCTCCTTTGTAGTTCTCCCTCAGCCTCCCGGAGAGAATCTTATTTCAATGACCACAGCTGCCTATGGCTAAACTCCCCCCCCTCCCCCGCCCCCAAAGCTCTCGGCCTGTCAGCCTCACCCCTGGGACCTCCCGAGCAGTGCTAACTCAGTCGCCCCAAAGACTAAGCAATTGCTCATCCTTGTTTTGTCTATTTCTTTTTATTTTATTGGCCTCCCCCTATTTTCCTCTGGGGGGGGCAAAGAAAAGAGAGCAGACAGGGTGAAGAACAAAACCTATAGGAGGCCACTTTGGCAGGAAACTATGGAAAAACTGATTTTTTTTTTTTTTTTTTTTTTTTTTAACTAGGGTTGAAGCAAATCGCACCTATTTGGGTTAAGCAGTGGCTTGGTCACAAATCAAGGCAAGGCTACCAGCGGGAGTGACAGCTTCCAAACTGTTACTTGGTCTACGTGATCAAGGATCAGCCTTGGTTGGATAACCCGGACTGGAAAACTTATAGAAAACCCCAAACCTAGAATCTTCCTAGGTTCCTGGCCTATGGTAGATTTCTTTCCTTTTCTCCTCTTTTACTTCCTCTCCCTCCTTCTCTTCCTCCTCCTCCTTCTTTTCTTTTTTCTTCTCTTCTTCCTCTTCCCTTTCTTTTTCTTCTTCTTTTCTTTTGATACTGGGGATTGAACTTGGGGACATTCTATTTTCAAACTAAACCCCCAGATCTTTTATTTTTTATTTTGAGACAGTGTGTTACTAAGTTGCTGAGTCTGGCCTTGAACCTATGATACTCTTGTCTCTGCTTCTCAGGATACAGATGTGTAATACTGTACCTGGCTTTATGGGAGCTTTTAAAAGCTCTTTCTGATCCCCTGTGGTAATTCTAAATACATAATCAAGTTTTAAAAAACTCTCTTGTCTGTGTAGACATCCAAATATTGTGTGATTGTTCAGCTAACCACTGTGATTGTTCAGCTAATTTTGGCTACGACTAAAATGGCCACCATAGTTTCCTCTCTACAAGCAGATGGTTATACCTATAAGTCAAGTGTCAGGCTCTACTAAGCACTTTGTATACATTACCTCCAATCTTTACAAATACCATGGAAAAGAGAATCATTTCTATTTTCCACATACAAAATGCAGAAATGGAGAGGTTAAGGGTTTTTGTCCAAGACACAGCACCATAATTAAGGGAAACAGCAGAATCTAAACCCAGGCTGTGGGCCTTAGTGTCCAATCCCGCCGCTCTCCACTAGACACATGGTCCCTCCTCTCTGTGGCCTCACTCCTGCCTTTACTTTGTTTCTGCTCTTGACATAACCCAATGCTTCAAATATCCCACCATGTGTCCAATATATGACAGTAGGAACTCAAAAGAAATACTTATCAATTCAAAATAAATTCAAAATAAGCCTCATTTTTGCATATGGAATATAAGTACTTACTGTTCTGTTTTTTGAATTCTAGAAAGCAGTGACAAAGGCCTAGAGCTTACTCAGACCCCTTCGGAACTCTATTGAGCAAGTTGATTTTGCTGAGTCTAGTGAATACAGAATTGGCTTGGATCATAAAATTGAAATAGAACATTATAGTAAAGCATATCTTAGGACACAAGTTACCTCAAATTTATGCTTTTTAAAATTCCTTTTTCTGAAGATATTGATATTACTAATAAATCTGTGGATTCTCCTAGAGGTCCCCATCAAGGAAACTATGGGATAGCATTTTATTAAAAATTAAGTATGGCAGTTAATGTACGAGCTTCTAATTGCTAGAAAACCTCAGGCATTTATATATGTGTCTGAAAATACAGGTTTTCATTTCAAATACAATGTACAAATTGACTGTGATTTGGTACCTCACAAACTAGATAAAATGGTACAGTTAACCTCAGATAAATCCTATTCAGTTTGGCTCATAACTATGACATTAATGTTTTATACCTTATATTAATAGCAGGTATCAAATAAATATTTGTTGAATGAATACATATATAAAGGCAGGGTGAGGAAGCTATGTCAAGATTGGTGGGGCCGGGCGTGGTGGCGCACGCTTGTAATCCCCGCGCTTGGAAGGCTGAGACAGGAGGATCGCACGGGTTCGAAGCCAGCCTCAGCTACTTAGTGAGGCTTTCAGCAACTTAGTGAGACCCTGTTTCCAAGTAAAATATAAAAAAGGTCTGGGAGTATAGCCCGGAGGTAGAAAGCCTCTGGGTTCCACCCCTAGTACCACCAAAAAAAAAAAAAAAGATTGGTGGGGAAGCTTCCTCATACACACAAAAAGAATTTTTTTAAATCTCACGATCATTTTTTTTTAATTAAGCCGCGAATATAACCCAGTGGTAGAGCACTTGATTAGCCTGCATGAGGCCCTGTGTACCATCCCCAATAGTAGCGACAACAATAAAGAAAATAAAGAGAATAAATTGAACCCCCACAGCATATGAACCTCACACATGATGAGAAGGCTTGTAGACTATTCCATTTACTTAAATTTTGGTGTATTGAAATAGCATGGAAAAGTTCTTCTACAGCAGAAATGTGGCTTTGCTATTTATTTAGACTCTTCCTAAATACACTATGAGGAAACAGTTTAAACTTCAGAATCACATCTCGTTTAATCATTTCTCTCTATCCCCCAAGCACAGCAAACCTTTATTAAAGCAAACTGTGCATTGTGCTCGTAGCACAGTCCCTTGTAGATACATCAGTACCTGGAGCCACATTGCAAAGCTTTGAGGCTGAGGATGTTGCATCCATCCATCCATCCATCCATCCGTCCGTCCGTCCGTCCGTCCGTCTATCCATCCATCCATCCGTCCATCCATCCACTGGCTATTTTGTGCTTTGCTCAATACCAGGTCCATAATAAATCAATTCTATAAGACACTTTACGCTGGTGACCACCACCTAGCTCTCCCATGCTGTGAACATCTTGTAGACCAAAGGATAGGTATTATTCCTGTCTGCAGCCCCAGAGTTTGGACAAATGTGAGAAATATTTGATGCACCAAATTGCACATTAGTGGCCACCTGGCTCATCCCACATTTGCTGGTGGTGACTTACCTAGATATTTCTCAGGGTGACCGAACTCCTGGTGGTGGAAGGTCTAAGACCAAATGTCAAGGTTCCCCCCAATCCAAAGTTTATGTATCATTTTATGATTGACCCCAAATCAAGTAGGTTTTATGACAGTTCTTTGTTTTAGCCCCAAAGTCCACTAATGTCTTTTAAACCAAGTCCTTCAAAGCTCCAATTTATTGGCTAAGCACTGCATTTTCATGGAAATGCTCTTCCTAATTGAGCCTTGTGAACTTTTCCAGTGAGGCAACTCTTTTAACAAACGAAATAATGAAAGCCTGGCACATGGCAAACTCTCGTAATCTGGCAACTCAGGAGGCTGAGGCAGGAGGATCGCAAATGAGAGGCCAACCTGGGCAACCTAGTCTCCAAATAAATAAAAAAAAAAAAGGGTCTGGGGATGTAACTCAGTGCTAAAGTGCCCCTGGCTTGAATTCCCAGTACTGAAAACAACAACAAAACAACTCATCATTATAAAGATGAATCATTTGTCAATAATAAATTAGCTATGAATTTCTAAGCCATCTTACAGATGAGTAGATACTGAATAAATTCCATTTGTATGAAATTCTAAAATAAAACAAATATATGGTGGGGAAAATATGAAATTGCTGAGCGACTCGGGTTGAGGTAGAAACAGGGACTCACGCGGAAGGAGTAGGAAAAGTTGCTGAGAAGATGCTAAGCTTCTCTAATGTTCTCTGTCTTGGTAAGACTTTAGGTCACCTGACAACGTGCCTTTCTTAAAGCTCAGTAAATCTATGTGTGAAACCTGCGTATTTCATTGCATGCAAATTCTATCTTTTAAAACCCTATAAGCAAATAGTAAACTTTAGGGGCTCGGATGTAGCTTAGCAGTAGAGCACTTGCCTAGGGTGCTCTTCAGTGTCCAGCACTGCAAAAACAAAAGAAAACTTTTTAATGTTTCCAAGAAAGTATCCCAATACAAAACAAGTTACTTTCATGGCATCAAGACTCATATGATGTTTTCAGGATACAGGAATGGACTAATGGATAGATATATGATAAAACAAGTAAAGCATATGTTAATGGCAGGATCTAGGTTTTGAGTATGTGGGTGTTTGTTGTAAAATTCAATTTTTTGGTAATATTTAAAATAATAAAATGTTGACAAAAAGATACTTAACCAGAGCACACTCTGTGGGCCTTGTTTGAATTCTTAATGAAGAAACCAACAGTAAAACGAAATTAAGACAACAAGGGGAACTTGTATAAGAACTAGGTATTAGATACCAAGGGATTGGTGTTTAAGTATGAGCACAACATTGTGGTTACATAAGAAAACTCCATATGTCTATGGATGCACATTAAAATGCCAGAGGTGAAAATAATACATCTGAGATTTGCTTCGAGTGACTTAAATGAATGGAAGCAAGAGTGTGTATATATGGAGACCATGTAGCAAAATTTTAATAGCTACTGAACCCATGTGATGGGTATGCTGGAATTTGTAATTTATTCTCTCTAAATATCAATGTATATTTGCAATTTTTAAAAAGTAAATCTGCTTCAGCTATGCATCTCACAAGGTCTTAGCCAGGGCTATGTTCCCATCTGGAGGCTTGGCTGGGGAAGAAGCTACTTTCAGGTTCAATGAGTTTGCGAGCCGAGTTCATTTCCTTGTTGCTGTATGATGGGGGGACGCAGCTGCGCAGTGGTTGCCGGATGGAGGCCCTTGGGTCCTAGAAGCCACTGCAATTCCCTGCCACGTGGCTCTAACCACTGGCATCTCACATCATAGCTGCTTCTTTAAGGTCAGCAGAAGTATCTCTTTCGAGTCTGTTAAGACAGATTCTTATAGGACAGAAGACAACAAAGGCAGTGAATCAACTAACCTTTGCCATATACTACAGGGTTTCAGCAAGCTCAGGGTCATTTACATTTGAAAGGATATTATACAGGCCATAATATAACACCAAAGTATGGAAATCATGGGCCATCTTAGAATTCTGGCTGCTACAGACAGCTCCTGGGAGTGCGATGGGCTAGAGAAGGATGATGTGGATTGAAAGACAGGAAGTCCTGTGTTTGCTCCTGGATACGTACAGTCGTCCTGTATGCACAGCTGTCCCTCGGTATCCACGGGGGTCTGGTTCCATAGTCCCTACAGATACTTAACTCTGCAAATGCTCAGACCTCCTATATAAAATGGCATATAATTATGCACACACGCTTATATACATTAAATCAACTCTAGATTACTTATAAAACCTACTAAATGTAAATGCTATGTAAACAGTTGTTATGTTGAATTATATAAGGAATAAAAATTAAAGTGAGATTAAAAAATTAAACCAGATAGTATACATTCAATAGGAAGACTACAAAAACCAGAGGGCAAGTCAGAGTTCTCCTAAAATTTTCAAGTTGTAACACTTCATTAAGATCACACATCTTTCATTATAAGTATTGTTGGGATACAGTTTCATTTTAAAATTAAAGTAAATTCAATTTCAATTGTACTAGAAATTTAAAAATTAAGTTCTATTCTGTGACTCCTTGAAATTAGAAATATCCAGGTCACAACTGCAGGTCTTAGAACCTTTGGATTATTCATATTATATTAGTATTCATGTATTCTTTCAATAAATGTGTGCCTATTTTTTTTTTTACAAATTACACAGTATTAGAATTATTACCCTCAATAAATGAGTTAATATGAAGTAAGATAGCATAAACCCTTAAAACAGCATTGTTGGGCAAAGCTACTAGCTGTGCCTAAACAGTTCTAACACATCTGGTTGTGACCTTAACAAATATAACCAAATACAATTTTCATCTGCATGACTCTAAACAACTTGACTTAATTTTTTTTTTTTTTTTTTTTTGTGGTACTGAGGATGAAACCCAGGGGCATTGTACCTTTGAGCTACACCCCCAGCCCTATTTTTGATTCTTTATTTTGAAACAGGGGTCCCACTGAGTTGCAAAAGACCTCACTAAGTAGCTGAGGCTGTCCCTGAACCACTATCCTCCTGCTCAGCCTCCCAAATGCTGGGATTACAAACGTGCACCACCATGTCTGGCTTAATTTTGTATTTAATGAACTGGTTTGAAGTCTAAACATATTGATTTGGTAGGTATCGCCTTAGTGAAATGACCATACAGCACGTTAACTTTTGAACTGCCCAACAGATGAAGTTGAAGGCAATTTATATCACCTACAAAGTAACTTTCCACTTTACAAAATGGCCTACTGCTGTACTCTCTTATGCTTCCTCAATACATTTAAAGCTTCGTTGGTTTACCAGATTTCCTTTTAGCCACACTTTCCAGTGACAGATCCATCTCAAGAGAACACTGACTACAGTCTGTGACATTCTTTAGTTTTATATTATGTCTCTTACTCAGGTTTCACTTGCGTTTGATTTTCAAGTTCTGAGTTTTGAAGAAAGGTCTGCAAGTCAATATTTAAGCTGGCCTCTGGCAATGATTATGTTCTCCGTTAAATTCCACAATGTCAAAAAATAACTGCAAGAGAAAATCGGAGATGCCTAGCGACTGACGTTTTAACTCAAAGTTCACATGCTGCACAGAAAGAAGACCAGCTGATGGTTTCATTTCTCACGAAGGACAAAATGGACACAGGGAAAGACTTCTGGTTTTAATATGCATACGACTGACACTTAAACGTCATCATGGAAGTACCTTATGTAAAAACATGAAGACAGAATTTACAGTGAAGGTAGATGGCAAAAAATTTGTGGAAAATAGGAAGACAGGTTGTATGTAAAACCAATCTAGAGCTGGGATGTGGCTTAATGGTAGAGTGCTTGCCTAGCCCTGGGTTTAATCCCTGGTACCGCTAAATAATTACATAAAGAAAACAAACTAGGCTCTGTTGCTTACAATTGTGATTTTAGAGGGTGGAGGGATACACAGCCCCTATTTCATATAGTCAGGTCATGGAAAACAGTGCGGAGGTCAGTTAATCTAATCAACATCTTCTGCATTAGAATAGTGAGAACTTTTCAATATAATTTAATGCACTATTAACATGTTCAGTTGAAATCTAGGCATGGTGGTGTAAGCCTGTAATCCCAGTACTTGAGAGGCTGACACAGGAGGATTACAGGTCCAAGGGCAACTTCAGCAACATAGCAAGACTCTGAGCAACCCACAAGACTCTGTTTCCAAACAAACCCAGAGTAAGAATGCCCTGGGTTCAATCTCTAGAACCAGAGAGAGAGAGAGGGAGAGAGAGGGAGGGAAGGAGGGAGAAAGAAGAAGAAGGAGGAGGAGGAGGAGGAGGAAGAGGAGGAGGAGGGGAAAAAAGGAAGGGAGGGAGGAAAGAAGGAAAGAAGGAAGGAAGGAAGAGAGAAAGGTGACCTTTTTCGAGATTCAGTAGTAGTCAGCTGAGAGTCAAAGCTCAATAGCGCAACTGATCTTTTATCAGTCTTTAAGATCTTCCCCTCCAGGTGTAGAATACCCTTCTGGATCTAATATTAATTACCCATATAATCACCCCCCACCACACATGCAGAGCAGCGGGAGCTGCACAGTGAGGCCTTAGGAGATACATACACATCCACACTCCTGCTCCCCCAACTCAGAATATGATCAAAGGTTAAACTTCATCATTGTAGCACCTTATGTAAAAACATGAAGACAGTGTTTAAAATGAAGGCGGATGGCAAAGGATGTCATGGATTTCCACCATAGCATCAGCAGCACTAGCATGGTCCACAGCCAAAATCTTCATGCTGGCTACTCGGTTCATCAGAATGAATTTCCACAAAGGTCAAGTTGGGGCAGTCTGTAACTGTTTCAGATCTAATTTGAAGCAGGTTTGACGGCCTCGCTTCTTGAGTTCCCAGGGTAGGTGGGTATGTCGCGTTGGCCAAATCACTCGATGTATTGTAATCATGTTGACACGTTTCCCACGCCAAATCTGATCTGTCCTTGCTACTTTTTCCAGAAAAAGGAATATAGAACTTCATTGGATGAATTGCACCTGGTCTGAATTGAGGGGAAGTCAAGCATGAAGGAGGAAGTAAACCGAGCTCCCTAGCATTGCTAAGAACTGTTTTTATCCAGCTAAGACCGAATTCCCTTCTCTCTGGCTGGGAGGTGATCAGGGAGAGAGGCCAGTGACTGCTTGTCAATCAGAAACCGTTCGGTGACACAGAACTTGAAACTAGCAGAAATCATTAAGCTTGGACATAGGGCCGTGGTTCATCCTCGACTCTAAGCCAGTGAGTAGAATCTGACATTTCTGTCTTCCCACTTGCTTCACTCCTTGTCTTTGAAACAGGCACTAAACTTGAAAACAGATTCTAGACTTGAGAAAGAAGAACAAACAGTAGTAAGAGGAGTCTCCTCAGGCAGTGGATCCTGCCCACAAGGTGGTCTTGAGGCAGAACACAGCTACAGAGGTTGGTGGTGGTGATGTCAGTGGTACATGATGGGTATTGGAAGAAATGGTCTCTCCCAAGTCATGGGGAGGATTATTCAGGAAAAGTGACTTGTGAGTCTGTCTTTGAGAGAAGAGGAGAGTGAAAAGGAAGCAGGGGGCACAAGTAATGCCAGTCCAGAAAAGATCAGAGGATTTAAGAGCTTGGAAAGTGCTACCGGCCAGGTGCAGTGGTGAACGCCTATAATCCAGCAGCTGGGATACCTAGACAGGAGGATCAGAGGTTTAAAGCCAGAGTGCAATAGTTTTGTGAGATCCTATTTTAAAAAGATAAAAAGGGCTTGGGGGACAGCTCAGAGGTAGAACACATGTGGAGTGAATCAAAAAGGAAAGAAAGAAAAAAGACTACCAGTTAAATACAATAGGAAGGTCAAAAAATGTGCCCATTGACACAGCTCTCCCTTGTCCTACACCTTGGCATTGTCATTATCTTGTAGATATGCCCGTAGGAAATTTCACAATCCTTAATGGGCGAAAAAGTCACAAGGGACAATGTTCAATCTCTTGAACTCATTATTAAGTAGGAGGCCAGTTTTGTTCATGTGTGCACACTTGCTTCCAGGGAATCCTGTTGGAAGGGCAGGCAACTAAGATCTACTGGACATGTACAAGGTGTATGCATGTGTGTGTGCGTATGCATGTGTGTGTGTGTGTGTGTGTGTGTGTGTGTGTGTGTGTGTGTGTGAACTTTTTAGGCTGTACATAATCTCAGAAATTCCCAAAGAAAACCATCAAAGGTTGATATACTGGTGGAAAGAGTGAAAGTTCCTACAGAGGGAACCCCTGCACATGGCAAGGTGAAGGCTCAGCTGCTGACTGCTGTCCTATTACATAAGACAGAACAAGCCCAGCATGAGGTCAATCTGATGACAATGGTTTTTGTACCCAACCTGCATCCCAGGGGCTTTGCTGGCTGCCTCAGCATCTTTGAGACCATCCCAGCTGCCAGCCACATTTGTAGCTGGAAACCACTCCATCCCACTTCTGCTGTTGAGTACTCTTTGCTAGAGGAAGAGAAGGACTCAGACGGGGCCAAATAGGCAGGGGCTTGAAGGGCTCCGTCCAGTCTCCCTTCACAAATATGCTGAGTCAAACAGATCTTGGGGGTCACGTGACCATTCTCTTGCCCACGGAGCTGCCCTTTCTCCAGCATCCCCAACAAGGAGGGGATGCTTGCCAGTGGAAGGGCCCCCTGCAGGTACAATTCAACCCCATGGCAACCTGGCCTGATTTCCCTATAACTCTAAGAATTAAAAACCAATTTTAAAATGGAATCCAGCCCAGGATAGTTCTAAAGAAAACATCTACTTGTCAGGAGAGTGCGTTGAGGTAAGTTAAGACTTGTCAACAATTTGTTTAAGGCCTCCTGTCTTATGATGGAGGGTTTAACTGAAAGATATTTCCTGATGGGCAGCAGGTTATGGGGAAACTGAATGCACTTTGGAGTTAAATGACTTTGAGTGTGAAGGCAGATCCTGGCATTTATAGAACCATGTGTTTTTGTGCAAGGTATCTGACCTCTCAGTGCCTCGGTTTCCCCATTTGTAGGGGGAGAGCTAATGATTCCTAGCTGCAGACTTCCATGAGAATTGGTAATAAGATATGTAAAGTACTTGGTGCAATGCTTGGAACATAGTCAATGTGCAATCAAATGGTATGCTTTGAGAAGCTGAGAACAGTGTCGTAGGAGGAGTTGCCTTTAATGGCCAGCACAGCGCGCAGGTCCCTGTGTGCGTGGCAATGGGAACCTGCAGGAGGAGCTGCGCGCCATGGAGATGGGAAGTCTGGATGTTAGCTCTTTCCCTAATCAGATGTATGACCTGAGCCTTTCTCCTTCAATGTTCTCATATACAAAATGGGTATATTTAATATCTCAGCACTGAAGACAAAGGTCAACATAAAAATTATTTGAGAAAGTACTTTTTAAGTATACAAACATATTGTTCCTTTGATTGTTCATGAAGCTAAAGAGTCCATTCAAGACAACCTTTGATGACTGCTTTCAAGCAGCGCCCCATAAGAGAGGCTTCCTACCACCTGTGAAAATAATAAAGGCTTTGTCACAGAGAATGTAGGCACCTCCTGCTCTTTCTACAAGTGACTTGAAATGTTTGACTGAGACACTGTCAATGTAGTTTTGTGTCCATTAGGCAGAGGGTGTCATTGAAATGATGACTTGATATTAATATTACTGCAAAGTTAATATTACCACAAAATTTTAAAAAACTTGTGTTCAGAAAAAATATTGAGAAGGTACATACTCTTTTTAGTTATTCTAAATGAAGGACAGTCTGGGCGAGTGTCTGCTAACTTATTTGTGAATGTGTATTTTCAGTAAGATGAACAATCAAGGGAGGGGGGCATGAAAAAGAAATTCAAAAACTTTAGGCCCTCACCCTGCTGCACTTCCAAGGTGTTTGGTGGAAGTAGAGACTATTGACAGCCACTGGGTCAGCATGCACAGCCTTCTCTAAGTTCTCACTTAAGGATTTTCTCAAATTCCACTCTAAAACACATGGCCTCTGATTCCCAGAAAACTTCTCTGTGCAACTTGAAATTTACCCAACTTTCTTATGGTGATTAAATATTTCTTTGTGTGTACGTGTGTTACTGGAGGTTGAACACGGGGGGCCATTCTACCTTCAAGTTATACCCCCAGCCCCCTTTTTTTTTTATCATTATTATTATTTTGTTTTGAAACGGATCTTGTTAGGTTGCTGAGAGTCACGCTAAGTTGCTGAGGCTGGCCTCGAACATGCAATCCTTCTGTTTCAGCTTCCTAGGTACTGGGATTACATGTGTGCCCTACCACTCCCAGCTAAATACTTATGATAATTTATGAGAGATACTAAAACCTGATTCTTAGTAAAAAAAAAAAAAAAACAAAAAACTTCAAGAATTGCTAATTGCATTGTTTATAATATGTGTATCTAAAAATATTAATTCATAAGCAAAAAATTTTAAAAGTCTTATTTTCAAAATAAAACAAATTTTAAAGAGAAGGGGAGAGGAAAAAAGTCAGATCAATGGCCAGCTTTCCAGCAGAAGATATATCTGTCTATATTATTGCACCAAAGCTGAGTGGGGCTGTGGGTGTGCTTAGTGGCAGAGTGCTCGTCTAGCCAGCACCAGGCCTGGGTTCCCTCCTCAGCAACACACACACACACACACACACACACACACACACACACACACACACTCACACACACACACACACACACACACACACACACACACACACACACAGCTCAGTGTTATGAGATGGCCCTGGCATGGTCTTTGCCAGGACAGGATGGCTCTCTGGTATGCCTTTCCAGGGCTCGGTTCTTTCCTGTGTAAAATGGTGGCAGTTGCCTACTAGGGTGACTGTTTCAGTTAAATAAATGGCCCAGTAGAGCACTGAGCAAACACACTCCCAGGAACAGTTCTCTCACTCTGCCTCCCAGGTAATAAGTGTCCATCCCACCCTTTATGAGGTCACTAACTTTAAAGAGCTGGCACACAGGAAATGATTTTTAGCTCATATACTCAGATTTTTAATTTCTGAAAATGTCTAAAATTGCGGTCTATTCTTGCAAAGGACTACTCTGCAGCCACCAAATAATATGCTATAGCTGCACGCGACTCTCTGAGGCTCAATATCAGAGGCATAAATGCCCAGTGAAAGAAGCCAAATACAAAAGGCACGTACTGTAATCGCCCATTTTTATGAAGTTTGGGAACAGCCAAGACTAATCTGAGGTCAGAACAATGGTTCCCTTGGGGGTAGAGGGAGGGTGAGGCTGAGGCTGAGAAGGGAGGGACACAGAAGCTTCTAGGGTGGCGACAATGTTCAAGGCCTTGACCTGGGCGGTGGTTACACAGTGTATATCCTGTACAAATTCATCAAGATGTGTACTTCAGAGGTACGCATGTCATACCTCAATAAATGCTTAAAATATTTTTCAAAACATTTATTTGACTTAATCTTTTTTTTTTTTTTTGTGGTACTGAGGATTGAACCCAGGGGCATTCCACCTCTGAGCTACAGCCCCAGCCCTTTTTATTTCTTTTGGGTTTTTTTGAAACGGGTTTTTATAAGGCTGCTGAAGGTCTCCCTAAATTTCCGAGGCTGGTCTTTTTTTTTTTTTTTTTTTTTTGGTGGTACTGGGGTTTCTGGAAGCCCTTCTACCTCTGGGCTATACTCCCAGACCTATTTTATACTTTTTATTTGGAAACAGGGTCTCTTAAGCCAGAAAGGCTGGCTTCAAACCCTCCTGTCTCTGTCTCCGAAGCGCAGGGATTACAAGCGTGCGTCACCATGCCTGGCTTCTGAGGCTGGACTAGAACCTGCAATTCTCCTGTCTCAGCTTTCCCCAAGTACTGGGATGGCAAGTACGGACCACCACACCTGGCTATTTGATTTAATCTTATGGTTTTCTCTGATGCTTTCTTCTAGTCTTTTTCACACTTATATGAGTAATAAATAAATTCACTGAAGTCTCATAATTATAAGAATTACTTATACATAAAAAGGATCGCGGTTCATGGACAGCCTCAGCTACTTCAGTGAGGCTCTCTGGAACTTAGTGAGACCCTGTTTCAAAATAAAGAATAAAAATAAGGCAGATGGTGTAGCTCAGAGGTCGAATGCCCCTGGGTCCCATCCCCAGACCAGCCAAAAAAAAAAAAAAAAACTAAACCAATGAAGTTAGCCACTTAAGCAAAAAGCCTATTATTTCCTTGGATGAAAATAATTCTAACCTGCTTCATACTCCTCGTCATCACTTTAAACGGGCGCTATGGAGCACGTTCTCCATAGCTCACCGAGCCACCATCATCCTTAGAGACGTAAATGGTCAAGAGGGAGCAATGGCTGCGGAGGTCGTCCCTTCTAGACCAGATGGCCCTGGATTTGCCCTCTTGCTGCTGTTTCTGACTGCCGCACGCCTGCCTCTAGCCATCCCTGCCCTCCTCGTGTACTTTCTCTCATTCATTCCCATACTCATCCCTCTGGTCCTAGTTTTTGAGCACCCATTCTGTGCTCAGCACGGGAGACAGTGCTACTTGAGACACTCCTGATCCCCGAGCTGAGAGAACTTGGTTTTGACCCCGGAAGCAAGTGTGCAAGAAGTGTCATGTGTACCTGGAGGCAGAAGGACAGGACTTAAGTCAGGTGTGGAAAGGTCACTTGGAAGAAGGACTTATTTAAGAACTGAGGGATGAGAACCTAGCCCAGAATGAGCCCTTGGTCAGTATTTATTACTGGCAAAGAAGAGAAGAAGTGAGAGCTGTGATTTAAGCTGGGCGCAGCATTGCATCCTGGAGAGGATCAGAAGTTCAAGGGCAGCCTGGGCCACATCCAATATGTGTATTCGAAAAGCTAATCTGGACACTAGGTACTGGGAGGGAGGGAAAAGGGGAAGCGGGTGGGGGGCACCAAGTACTGTGTGAATATATGCCATTGGCAACATGATTCACATTATAATGTGAGACTATAGTGCACCAAGAAAATAAAATTTAAAAACGTCACCTGATATGAGGTCCACTACTGTCCCCGGGGCTTTCACCTTCAGGATATTTTACAAATAACTAGCACAGCATAACCGGGCGTGATGGCACAAGCCTGTGATCCCAGTATTGTGTGTGGGGGGGGCCTGAGATAGGAGGATTGAGTTTCGAAGTCTCAGCAATTAGTGAAGTCCCTTAACAACTTAGTGAAGCCCTGTTTCAAAATAAAAAAATAGGACTAGGGGTATAGCTTGGAGGTAGAATGCCTGTGGGTTCAACCTCCAGTACCTCCCCCCCCCTCGCAAAAAGAAAAACAAACCCAAGAGTAACTAAGCTAGGTGTGGTGGTGCACGCTTGTAATCCCAGCTTTTGGGAGGCTGAGACAGGAGGAGGATCAATGTTCATGAACAGCCTCAGTTGCTTAGTGAGGCCCTTTGCAACTCAGCGAGACTCTGTTTCAAAAAATAAAGAATTAAAAAGTAGGGCTGGGGGTGTTATTTGAAGGATGCCTCTGGGTTTCATCTCTAGTACTGCAAAAAAAAAAAAAAAAAAGTAACTAGCAATTTAAGCTGGGCATTGGTGGCACACATCTGTAATCCCAGTATCTGGGAGGTTGAGACAGGAGGATAGCACATTTTAGGCCAGCCTCAGAAACTTAGTGAGACCCTGTTTAAAAATAAAATAAAAAGATCTGGGTTTGTGGCTTGGAGGTAGAACACCCCTGGGTTCAATTTCCAGTACCAAGGGGAAAAAAGTGGGGGGCTGGGGCCGGAACTATAACTCTGGGCAGAATGCCCCTGGGTTCAATCCCCAGGATCACAAAAGCTTCACAAACGCTTGAGCAATCGAAATGGGCCTATGTGACAGGGAAGTGTTCATACCTTGTTTCGAAATCTTAAAAGAGAGGTAAGAGAAGGTTAATTCACTTGCCAAAAGTTTAAATAAACTTTCAGTGGCCGTGGTAGCAAAACGACTTGCAGCAACTCAATTTTCTGCTCTGTGTATAGAAAGCGATCAAATGCGCCCTCCCTCAGGTGAATGGGTGAACTCCCGCTCCCCACAGTTGTTCATTGAGTCTTATTTGCCTAAACACACAAAGCCAACAGTGCAGTTTTGCCCATGGGGGTTATGCTTCCTCTAATTTTGAAGCAACCCCTTCTCCCGGCCATTTTACGCCTGGACACTTGTCGGAAGAAAGCCCCAGGTAGCCAGTGTCCCCAGGCAGAAATGTCCTCTGCTAACTAGGGGGCTCTTCCACGTCAAGCTTGTCCTCATGGTCCCGTCTGCTACCGCAGCCGGGCCTGACACTCCATATGCTAGCTCCGCTTCATGGGCGAGGCTGCCCTTCGTTTTCCCAAGACCTGGCGGCTCCACACACCTTTTCGAGCTGCTCTTTTTCTAGAGTTCTCTATCTCCCCTAGACCGGCTACAGAAGTGAGAGCGTTTGCTTTGGCTTCAGAATTACACCCGGAGGCAGGTTAGGCAAATAAGAAAACTCATCTCGGGTTTTAGCCACTAAAGACACAGTCACGGATGCCCGTGTCCAGCGAATCGCTATCGCTGTTGATCAAGTGTACACAGTTAATTCAGGCTCTCGTTCGATCACATATGTGATTTTCTACCCCCTCCCAAAACCTAAAATATAAAGACTTAGTATTCCCAAGAAATATTTTTCATTAGTTTTTCCAAAACCAAAACTATGAGCTGCAGATTAAAAGTCCCTCTCAAGCTGCTGTGTTTTACAAACATATTTGAGGATACGAGAAGGCCTTTCAAGCTGACCTTTAATTTGTTGTTATCTTGTCGAAATTTAACAGAATGCAGTTGGGGGAGGGGAGCCGAAGGCTGGAGAGCTTAGAAAGTTTTAAAATATTTTCATGAAACCAGAGCCACCGTTTAGCAAAACCTTTAAATAGAATGAGTCACCTGGGAACGCGCAGGTGCAGAGCCCAAGGTCACATTTCACCCTCTAGAACCCCAGCAGCTGGCCCGGAGCGCCCTGCTAAAGCCAAGGCTAACTCGGGGGGTAAACCCCCCCCCCCTGCAGTGCGGGTAGATTCTACCTTATTCCCCGTGACACCCACGTCCCTCTAGTCAAACCGAAAACAGAGAAACTAAAGATGACGATTCTCCCGGACTCTGAGCCACCTGGAAAACAGAATTCGCCAAAAAATTCCTCTGCCCCACCCCATCCTTGTTGCCCTCCTCTCACCAACCCCTGCTCCTTTGGCAGAAGGGAGCCCCAATCATGTGTAATCTGCAATTTTCAATATTAATAAATCCTAAAGTACGAAACAAGTACCTGCTAAACACCTGGTGCGCCCGCTCTCTCCCCGCCGGCTCTCTCCTCCCACGCTCTGGCAACGGAATGCCCTTCAGAACCATGGCTCAGTGCTCTTGGTAAATGTTTTACGAGACACTAAACAGCCTAATGTCCCACCCTCAGAGCAAACACCATTGAGAGAACACAATATAATGGTCGCAAAGATACCACGCGATGTCCAATAATGTCAATGAACAGGCCGGCTCTATTTCCACACTTCCTTTTAAGGGGGGGGGGGGACCCAAATGTGCAGAGGGTGTGCTGAGGGGAGCTAGCAGGAAGAGCTTCTAGAAATAAACCTTAACACTGGGAGCATTAGAGCTCTTTTTTCTGGTTTGCTTAGGAGGTGGCATTATGATAAAGCTCATTGTTCTAATCCCCCAAGCAAGTCTCAGCTTGCCAAACTGAAAAGGTGTCAAAGCAGGAGTTCGCTAAGGGTGGAATCCACCAGAGCGTCTGTACGCGCGGCAGCTATACATTGACTGCACACGGAATTTCTAGTGGTCAAAGAGGCAACTCGGAAAGTTTTTCCACAATCATAAAGTGCGTTCCCCATGTTCCAAGCCCCTCCAGTTATTCACCAACTCTGCTCCGAACCAGAAGTTTTGCATTCCATTCAAGTTAACAATTACAACCGGGGATAACAGAAACTTGCTGAAACCGAGCTATTGCTAGCCTATTCCGAATGTCTGGTGCCTCGTGGTCCCACCAGGGTTAACAGGGTCAAGAGACGGAACCCAGAGATGGTCTGTCTGCCTGGTCTTACAGAAAAGATCCGTGGAGATGGCTGCAGGCCGGAACCCACCCGGGCAACGTGGACCTACCTGCTCTCGCGCTCCCAAGAGGAACAATCTGAGAAATAAGAAAGTTCAATGACTTAGCTACCGTCCAGCCAGCTCACTACAAGGAGACCGGCTACAGAAGTGAGAGCGTTTGCTTTGGCTTCAGAATTACACCCGGAGGCAGGTTAGGCAAATAAGAAAACTCATCTCTTGTCCCCACCCCCGCCTCAGTCCCCAAGAATACTCAGAATTCTGCATTTCATACCTTTAAGATGTCTGGTGGGGTGGGGAGAACCCAGAAGAGAAAATTGAGAGGATGGGTTTTTGTACGTCCCAGCTATGTGACCTTGAGAAAGTAACTCTCCCTCTCGGAGCCTCTTTTCTCGTCTATAAAATAAAGAATTGGCTAGTCGCCATGAAAGGTATCTCAAAGAACTGACAGCGGTCCAACTCTGAGCACAGAGCAGTTCTTTACATCTTCCAAATGGGGTCTGGTGGGGTGTGGAAATGTTCCGTCCCGCCCCTGTACCTGTGCATCGGGTGCCATCTTATCTTGGATTCCCTCCATTTACAGAAGCTTCTGATTAGTGTGTGACTGGGGCTCCACCGCTCTTGGGTCTGGACTGACTGTTGGGTGGGTATCACAAGCCACTTATCAGCCTGCCTAGGGGCCGTGTCAGAGCGGCCAGCCCCAGGCTGTCATCTCCGGCTTACACAACCTTCGCCTAAGTCCTGCCCTCTAACACAGTTAGCCAACCAGCCTCAGACATCCCTTCCCTGGCCTCGAGCTCCCTCCAGGGCTGTTCTACCACCTACCACACCCTCAGCCCTTTTTATTTTTTATTCTGAATGGAGGTCTCGCTAAATCACTGAGTCAGGCCTCGCACCTGTGATCCTCCTGTCCCAGCCTCACAAGTCCTGCTGTCTTTCTTCTCTCCCCTTCCCTCGCTCCTTTCCTTCCTTGCTTCCCAGACAGGACAGGGATGTGGGGGAGGGTGTTGATTCCCAACATTCCATTTCTGCTATTATTTTACGTGACATAGAAGCCACGTAGTGCGGGTGTTTAGACGGATGTTGTTATAATCTGGATTCCACAGATGAGAGACAGAAAGAGTCAACAGCGGCCCAGGATCCCAGGGCCATTGCCCATGGGCTGCACTGAGCCCAAGTGAGGATTCCCAGCTGCCCGGCAGGGCCCTGGCTTCTCCTCCTCCTTCCTGAGCACCCCCAAGTCCCCATCTGGGACGATCTCTCCCTGCCGTGTGTGATGCGCTGTCCTCTGAGATCTTTCTTCCCATCCCCTTCTATCCTCCTTCTGGGCTGAACAACCTTCTTTCTAATGTGTAGGGTCCATCTAGAGCTCTGGAACCCTCCTCCAGGCACACCCAATAGGAGCAAGTCCCCAGAGAGACAAACTTCAGTGGTGGGGGAGAATTAGTCCCTAGGTCGAAGTCTTCCCTAAGCCCAACTTTCTGGGGGCACGCAGCTCACTGCACTCTGGCGTTTGTGTATCTTGCTCTCCTGACCACCAGAGCAGTCACCTCTGTCCCCCTTAGACTGGAGCCCAGTGCAGGTATATACTTGAATTTTGATGAACAAAATTTAAAGACAGGCATGGTAGCGCATGCCTCTAATCCCAGTACTTGGGAAGCTGAGGCAGGAGGATTGTAGGTTTGAGGCCCAGCAATTTAGCTGAACCTTCAGCAATTTAGTGAGACACTGTTTCCAAATTTTAAAAAATAATCCCGGCAGACTTGGTAGCGCACACCTGCAACCTGTGTACTCGGGCAGCTGAGGTAAGAGGGTCTCAGGTTCGAGGCCAAACCTCAGTACTTAGGCAATCACCCAGCAATGTAGAGAGACTCTGTCTCAAAACAAAAAACAAAAAAGGGCTGGGGGTGTAACTCGAAGGTAGAACACCTCTGGGTTGAATCTGTAGTACCACCGCAAAAATTCAAATTAAAAATTAAAATAAAAATTAGGGCTGAGGTGTAGCTTAGAGGTGGAATGCTCCTGGGTTCAATGCTCAGTACCAAGTGGTGGGGGAAAATCAAAGACATAATATCTGAATCCAAAGAAAGGCCTTACTGGAGTAAATTTCAGCATGAACAAAGGCTAGAATTGGGAGGCTTGACGTCATTTCTTGACTCTCTTTAAAACTTTGAATAAGAAAAGATAGCAAATGAGCTAGCCACTCAATGACATACCAAAAAACAAGCGTTATTTATGGAGTGTCTACAATTGCCGTGTATTTAATCTTCGAGCTCTCATTTAGTTCAGACAGAGGCGATGGGCAGAGAGGCTGCCCGAGGCCTCACGGTGGATCCCAAGGGCAGCCTGAGCCTGAGCCCTCCTCCCTTGCACACTGCAGGCTACTCAGCAAGGGGCGGGTCTTTTCCCCACCGGTCGAGATCCACCTGCATCACTTCTGCCTCGATGCTCAGGACCCTCTGGCTCTCTTCTTCCTTGCCCCCCCTTTGCACGCCCTCACCTCCACCTTTTCTTCTTATCCCTGCAACCATCGGCATTGCGCACTTTAAAATCCATTAACAAACTTCATTATCGGAGCCCTCATCTGACCACAAAACCCAACCAAATGGTGAGATTTCCCTACTTCAGGTAAACCATTTGGATCACTGTTTGCTGTGGTCCCAAATTTGCCACTTGACTTTAAACCTTGTGAGCTGCAATGAGAACTCCGTGTGTTCTGCAAAGAGCCTGGTATCGTGCTGCCGTACCCAAATATGGTGTCTCATGCAGTTTGGAGACTAAATTGTGTGTCCCTGAGAAAGGATGGCGCCTCCCCTGCAATGGGGAGTATTTTACAGTAACACCTGCACCTCAGGCCAGACGATTCTAAGCCCAGTTTTGGCTCTATTCTCACTGATATGCCACTGTGCAGCTGTTCCTCTGGAATTTACAACTGCAGAGTTCTGGCAGGGGAGAATTGCCCTCTGATTGCTGCTCTCTCGCCCCAGGCCTGCTCTAAAGCACCTCAGGGGCCCAGTTCTAGCTGTGGTATCCATGAACTTAGTATATTTGGCTTGAAGACAGATTTCAGGTTCTGAAAGGGCTTTGAGCTTCCGTGCACACTAGGGGACAGAAGAGGAGGGAAGATCAGTGGAGATTTGATCCACAGCAGTCAAGTTCCCAGAAGCTTCCACAGGACTTGGGACTCCCATGCAGCTCTCTAGGCCCTTTGGGTCTAGCTAGAGACGTCCTCTAAAACTGATCATCACCCAGTCAAGCCTTGACCCAGACCAGAGGAAGGTCCCAGCATCCCTGATGCTTTCCCAGACTTCCCAAGAAAGAGAAACTGGAGCAGATCAGGGGAGCCTGGGATAAATCTACACTGCCCAGTACTAACTTTCACTGGGATATCAATCTCTAGACCAACACTTCTCAAAGTAAAGGCCCTGGAACCCTAGGAGATCCATAAGACTTTATTTTAAAAATTTTTTTGGTTCTGGAGATTGATCCCAGGGGCATTCTACTTCTGACCATTCTACTTCTACCCCCAGCCTTTTTATTTTTTACTGTGAAACAAGACCTCACAAAGTTGCTGAGGCTGGCCTTAGACCTGCAATCCTTCTGCCTAGCCTCCCAAGCACTGGGCTTACAGGTGTGCACCACCTCGTCTGGCTTCACCAAGACTCAGTGCTAACATAATTGCCTTTCACTACACTTGTATTTGCACTAGAAATGACAAAACAGTGCTGCTCAAGTGTGGGAGTAGTTTTCATCACCAGATCACAGGCACTCAAATATTGGGTCTCTGACTGTCTGTCTGTCTGTCTGTCTGTCTGTCTCTCTCCTCTTTTTCTCTCTCTCTGTCTCCGTCTCTTTCTCTCTTTTTTCATGTCTGTACACATTTTATTTCTTCCTCAAAGCTCATTTGCTATTTGCCGTGGATCTTTCTCCCTCTGTGCTCTCTTAAAGTATTGCTTTTTCAAGAGCCAGTTTTCCTTAAGAATGTATTTGAGGGGCTGCTGATGTAACTCAGGGGTAGAGTGCTTGAACAGCATTTGAGAAGCCCCGCGTTTGATCCCAAGCACCCCCCACCATAAGAATATATTTAATAAAGCAGTAAAACATTAATTCACTAAGTCTCAACTCTGAAGTCATATGTAGGAAGTACACTGAAGCGCTTCTGTCGTCTACCTCATTATGCTGTTTGTCCCAAGGAGCTGACGCATGGATGGCGGAGCTGCGGCTCAGCGAGCCGCTCTCATACTGGAACATCATTTGTACGTGAAAGAATCAACTATGGCTCTTCAGTCTTGGATATTTGACAGATACTGTCTAGAAAATGAAGGAAGTGAGCCCATCACTTCAAACAACACAATGGATAGCATTTGTTTACAATGATACAAGTTTGGCTTTTCAGTAAAGTTAAAATTGGGGGAAACTGCATTTATCTATGTGAGCATAAGTAACAACTTTTTTTTAAACACCCCTAGTCCTATCGTGTGTGTGTGTGTGTGTGTGTGTGTGTGTGTGTGTGTGTGAGTGTTGCTCAATTTTTTATTCTTTCAACAGGGTCTCACTAAGTTGCGGAGAGCCTCACTAAGTAGCTGGGGCTAGCCATGAACCTGGATCCTCCTGTCTCAGCCTCCCAAGTACTGGGATTACAAGCGTGCACCACCAGGCCCAGCTCCTATTTTTTATTCTTTATTTTGAAACAAGGACTCACTAAGTTGTGGAGGGCCTCACTAAGTAGCGGAGGCTGGCCGTGAATCTGTGATCCTCCTGTCTCAGCCTCCCAAGTATCCAGATAACAAGTGTGTGACACCATACCTGGCAACTAAAGACTCTTTTTGATGAGATCAGTTCTAATATTAACAAATTATAATAAAGTATTGTAAAATAAAATGTGTCAATATTTGGAAGATCTTTCACAACTCAGTGATTCAATATTTTCTAAACAACCAATGTGTGATGTTACAGAATCACATATGGGTAAAAGATCTACTCAAAGAACAAGATAAGCCAATGACTTTAATGTTCCTTTCTTTTTTTTCTTTTTTTTTTTTTTTGTGGGTCTGGGGATGGAACCCAAGGGCATTTTACCTCCAAGCTACACCCCCTGCCCTATTTTTTATTCTTTATTTTGAAACCGGGTCTCACTGAGTTGCAGAGGGCCTCACTAAGTAGCTGAGGCTGTCCGCAAACCGCGATCCTCCAGGTCTCAGCCTCCCGAATGCTGGGATCACAAGCGTGCGCCACCACTCCCGGCGACTTTAATGTTTAATGTAATAGAACCCGAAAAGTTCATTGATATTGTTAGAGGCTGCATACTCTAATTAGCCTGTTTTTTTCTTTAATTGGTGGGGGGTACTGGGTATTGAATCTAGGGGCATTCTACCTGCAAGCCACAACCCTAGCTCATTTTATTTTTTTGTTTTGTTTTAAAACAGTCTTGCTAAGATGCCGAGAGTTTTGATAAATTGCTGAGACTGTCCTCAGACCCACAATCCACCTGTCTCAGCCTCTCAAACTAGGATTACCGGTGTGCATCTCTAGCCTTTAAAAAAAATTACCCCTTATAGAGTCTAGGTTTAGTATAAAAAACAAATGTTCTCAATTACCTGAAAAGGCTACTAAAATATCCCTCCGTTCTCTAGCCGGGCATCTTTATAAGACTGATTTTTTTTCTGTATGTTTCAGAGAAAACAATTTACCTCAATAGACTGAAGCAGAAACAAATGGGAGAATATAGCTGAATTTTATCAAGTCTGTGGTTGAAAATATTTGCAAAAACATATTTTTCTCACTCTGTACTCTTTTGGGAAATAGATCTTATTCTTTTATTTGTCTATTTGCAGTACTGGGGATTAAATTCAGGGATGGTCTACCACTGAGCAGCACCTCCAACCCTGTTTATTTTTTATTTTGAGACAGGATCTCACTATATTACCCAGGCTGACCTTGAACTTGCCCTCTTTCTGACTCTGCTTCCTAAATCACCAGGAAGATGTATACCTGTGGCACTCAGCTGAAAATATAGTTCTTTTTATAACTTTTTGGTACTGGGTATTGAAGTCAGAGGCATTCTACCTCTGAGCTGCACCTCTAGCCTTATTTTATTTTGAAACAGAGTCTCACTAGGTTGCTGTGGCTAGCCTCGAACCTGTGATCCTCCTGTCTCAGCCTCCCAAGTACTGAGATTACAGGCATGTTCCACCATGCTCAGCTTATTATTTTTGGTTAAAAATATTCTTTATGTTAGCCTAAGGTAGCTGTTGTTATTTCAATGGAAATAATAACTATTTTAATTTCTTAAGCAGTAAATAACAATAGACATAAACAAAAGCATGCTTGGTTTCTCGATATATATTTTTTCTTTTGGTACTGGGGATTGAACTCAGTAGTATTCTACCTCTGAGCTACACCACTAAGCCTATTTTATTTTTACTTTTGAAACAGGGTCTTACTAGATTGATGAGAGTCTCACTACTTGCTGAGGCTGTCGTCAAACCTGCAATCCTCCCATCGGAGCCTCCCAAGTACTGGTATTATAATCAGTGTACCATGCCCAGCTCCTCAGTAATTTTTAAGAATATAAAGATAAGGTTGCCAGATTTAGCAAATACCAGTGCTAATTTAGTATACCATGTTCCATGTAATATTTGGGACAAATTTACGCTAAGGAATTCTTTACTGTTTATGTGAAGTTTATATTTGATTGGAAATCCTACAGTTTATTTGCTTATTAAGATGTTTAGAGCCCACAAACACTGTACTAGAGAGAAAGACTGTACTAGACTATGGCCCTCACACATATCCTGAGACACATACTGGCATTTATTTAGTACTCATTGTATACTAGACACAGTGCTAAATTGTTGACATACATAACCTCCTCCAAAAATAAGTGTGTGTGTGTGTGTGTGTGTGTGTGTGTGTGTGTGTGGTGTGTGCGCATGCACACGCGTGCACTTGGGATTGAACCCAGGGGCATTCTACCTCTGAGCTACACCCAAGCTCAATTTTTTTTTTTAATTAATTTATTTTTTTAAATTGGTGCATTGTAGTCATATATCAATCACATTGGAGTACAAGACTTGAGAGGATATACAAGCACACATCATCCAATTAGCCCTCCTCCAGCCCCCGTCCCATTCCCTCCCCCTCCCTCCATCCCACACTTCTTTGGTGATTTACTTTGATACATTTGTTTATGTACCTCCTGCATTTTAAAGAGGCTCCGTCCTCCAGTATTACATACCCTCTGATTGGTCACATTAGTTGCTTCACTATAGGGCCCTTTCTATAGCTCAACCTCTTCCTGTTGCCCTTTTCCTCCTAGTTATTGCTGATTAAGAGAAGCGTCTGATTTATATTTTCTGCGATATTTCTCTGTGCATGCTGCGTTGCAAGTACCAATCTCACTCTTGATGGTCCCAGTAGTGGCCTGGCTACTCAGTGGACTGATCCAGACCTCGCTGGCTCACGCAGCGGCCTTGCCTCATGGGAGGACCCAGTTCTGGTCTCGCTGGCCCCTGAACCGGTCAAACCCCTAAGCTGGCTTTGGTCCCGACCTTAGAGGCCACAGGAGTGAACTTGCCTCACGCCAGGCTCCGATGCTGGCCATTGGCCCCTGCACCGGTCTAACCCCTTGGCAGGATTCCAATCCCGGCCTCGGAGGCCCCAACACTGGTAATGCCTCATGGCAGGCTCCGATGCCGGCCTCACTGGCCCCAGCACCGGCCTAACCCCTTGACAGGCTCTTATCCCGGCCTCGGAGGCCCCAGCACTGGTCATGCCTCAAGGCAGGCTCCGATGCCGGCCTCGCTGGTCCCAGCACCGGCCTAACCCCTTGGCAGGCTCTGATCCCGGCCTCGGAGGCCCCAGCACTGGTCATGCCTCAAGGCAGACTCCGATGCCGGCCTCGCTGGCCCCAGCACCGGCCTAACCCCTCGGCAGGCTTTTATCCTGGCCTCGGAGGCCCCAGTACCGGCTTTGCCTCACGGCAGGCTCCGATGCCGGCCTCGCTGGCCCCAGCACCAGCCTAACCCCTCGGCATGCTCCAATCCCGGCCTCGGAGGCCCCAGCACTGGTCATGCCTCACGGCAGGCTCCGCTGCCGGCCTCGTTGGCCCCAGCACCGGACCGGCCTAACCCCTTGGCAAGCTCTTATCCTGGCCTCGGAGGCCCCAGTACCGGCCTTGCCTCACGGCAGGCTCCGATGCCGGCCTCGCTGGCCCCAGCACCGGCCTAACCCCTTGGCAAGCTCTTATCCTGGCCTCGGAGGCCCCAGTACCGGCCTTGCCTCACGGCAGGCTCCGATGCCGGCCTCGCTGGCCCCAGCACCGGCCGAACCCCTCGGCAGGCTCTTATCCTGGCCTCGAGGCCCCAGTACTGGCCTTGCCTCAAGGCAGGCTCCGATGCCGGCCTCGCTGGCCCCAGCACCGGCCTAACCCTTCAGCAGGCTCTTATCCTGGCCTCGGAGCCCCAGTACCGGCCTTGCCTCATGGCAGGCTCCGATGCCGGCCTCACTGGCCCAGCAGCGGCCTAACCCCTCGACAGGCTCCGATCCCGGCCTCAGAGGCCCCAGTACCGGCCTTGCCTAACGGCAGGCTCCGATGCCGGCCTCGCTGGCCCCAGCAGCGGCCTAACACTTCGGCAGGCTCCGATCCCGGCCTCGGAGGTCCCAGCACTGGTCATGCCTCAAGGCAGGCTCCGATGCCAGCCTCGCTGGCCCCAGCACCGGCCTAACCCCTTGGCAGGCTCTTATCCTGGCCTCGGAGGCCCCAGTACCGGCCTTGCCTCACGGCAGGCTCCGATGCCGGCCTCGCTGGCCCCAGCACCGGCCGAATCCCTCGGCATGCTCCGATCCCGGCCTCGGAGGCCCCAGCACTGGTCATGCCTCACGGCAGGCTCCGCTGCCGGCCTCATTGGCCCCAGCACTGGCCTAACCCCTCGGCAAGCTCATATCCTGGCCTCGGAGGCCCCAGTACCGGCCTTGCTTCACGGCAGGCTCCGCTGCCGGCCTCGCTGGCCCCAGCACCGGCCTAACCCCTCGGCAGGCTCTTATCCTGGCCTCGAGGCCCCAGTACCGGCCTTGCCTCAAGGCAGGCTCCGATGCCGGTCTCGCTGGCCCCAGCACTGGCCTAACCCCTCAGCAGGCTCTTATCCTGGCCTCGGAGGCCCCAGTACCGGCCTTGCCTCACGGTAGGCTCCGATGCCGGCCTCACTGGCCCCAGCACCGGCCTAACCCCTCAGCAAGCTCTTATCCTGGCCTCGGAGGCCCCAGTACCGGCCTTGCCTCACGGCAGGCTCCGATGCCGGCCTCGCTGGCCCCAGCACCGGCCTAACCCCTCGGCAGGCTCTTATCCTGGCCTCGAGGCCCCAGTACCGGCCTTGCCTCAAGGCAGGCCCAAGCTCAATTTTTTATTCTTCATTTTTAAACAGGGTCTGAGTAAGTTTCAGGGGGCTGAGTAGCTGAGGCTGTCTGCGAACCTGGATCCTCCTATCCCGTCCTCCCAAGTACTGGGATTACAAGTGTATGCCACCACGCCTGGCCAGCACGTTTCTAATCCCTATTGCCTCATGCAAAGAAGTCAAGTGAAGCCAGTTATTGGTGGAATGCAAGACTGGAACCCACCTGCTCAGACTCCAAAATCTCAGCTTGCAACCATTTTGTCTATACTGCATTCTGAATAATGGAGAGTCCCAAACACAGTTGGCTTTTCTGCACATTTACATCTCAAATTTTAGTAAATCGACTTCTATTGCTCGTCCTCTGTGTCACAACTGTGTACCCTGCTGTGAAGCAGCAGTGAAACCCAAGACTCTAAGTACCATGAGCGTTGGGAAAATTGATCCAGAACCACCATCAGCCATGGTCGGAGCCGCAGTGCATAGACACGACTCGTCACCACTGGCTGGAACCTAGTGCTGAGCTAGAACCATTCTGGAGAGCATACTTGGAACTCCTCCAAAGGACTTGTTACTAACAGGAACAAACACAACTGTTGTTGTAAACCAAGGTCCTACTTCTTGCATGATCAGGACCCAGACCACTGAGTGCATTTAGTGAGCTTGGGCTCTATAGCAAACAAACTAGGGAAAGTTAATATTTTTTTATGACCCAGCATGGAGACAAGGATATGCACTCCACTGCCTTACACATTCAGCAAATACAATAATGAATTCACTTGTAGCTAATACAGGACAGGGCTTCCCCAGGTGCGCAATTACCATAATGTAACACAGAGTGATGACCGCAGGGAGAGACACTAGTCTTTAGCTTGGGGAAGACCCTTTAAGGAAGGGAAGAGTTGGCCTTCGTATATTTTTTTCTGAATCATGGAGATTCCCAAACATGGTTGGCTTTTCTTTTTTTGTTTATGGTAAATGTAGATTTTTATTCGAGGTGAGGCACACTAGATTATGCTCACAGCAGTTGTGTATACAGAAATCAGGTGCTTTGAAAATTAGCCCAGAGGAGAGGACAGGACTAGGAGAAGAAAAGAAAAGAATCCAGGAAGGAAAAAGCAGAACTGAATTAACTTTCTCTCTCTCTTGCTTGCGCGCGCGCTCTCTCTCTCTCTCTCTCTCTCTCTCTCTCTCTCTCCTCTCTCTTCTCTCTCTCTTCTGTACTGAGAATGGAATCCAGGAGCAGTCTATCTCCAAGCTACACCCCTAGCCTCCTTTTTTTTTTTTAATTTTGAAATAGGGTCTTGCTAAGTTATTGAGGATCTCACTAAGTTGCTGAGGCTGGTCTCAAATCTATGATCCTCCTGTCTCAGCCTCTCAAGTACTAGAATTACAGGCATGCACCATCATGCCAGGCCTGAGAGGTAGATTTTAAAAGCCAAGATTTGGTGCCAGCCTGGAGAACAAGCTCAGGAAGAAAGAAGGTCTGGAGAGCCCAAGGGTCCTGGACACCTGGCCAAGGGCATCAGAAAGAAAAGTAAAAGAGAGACGTCAGAGAAACTATCAACTTCTTTTCCTTTTGATACCAGGTGTTGAACTCAGGAGCAGTCTACCTCCAAGCTTCATCCCCCAGCCCTATTTTAGTTTTCATTTTGAAACAGCACCTCACTAAGTTACTGAGGGCCTCACTAAGTTGCTCAGGCTGGCCTTGAACCTGTGATCCTTCCATCTCAGCCTCCCAAGTACTAGGATTCCAGGAGTGCATCGCCATGCCAGGCTTAGAGGGGATCTGGCCCCGCCAGCCATGCTGGGCTCTGAGTGCAGGTTCTAGCCTGGCCTGGCCCTCCAGTCCTGCCTCCCAGGCCAGCTCCTCTATCTGCCTGCTCCCTCCAGCGTGGAAAGGAGCGCCTGCAGGAAGCAGATGAGCTGTGGGCCTGAGCTCCTTCCTCTAACAACCTCAGACAACCGGGACCCATGGCTGCCCCCTGCGAGGGGCCTTCAGAATTTATCCTTTTGACAGCTGAGTGAAATTCAAGGAGGACACATGACCAGAAACAATGACTCATCCAGTCCCCAAAGCCGAGAGGGGAATGCACAAACTCTGGATCCCAGGATGGCCTTCCACCCTCAGAACAGAGCCAAGGGCCCTGCCTGCCATGTCATTAGTTACAGGTGTCAGAGCCACGGGTCCCCTCTTCACCCCACCAAGCCAGCTGCCTCTCCTGTCTGCAGTGTTCTCTAAAGCACCAAGAATATGGAGTTGAAACCGACTGTGTTTGAGGAACAGCCCTTAGGACATTTCAGAAGATTTGCCTTGAAAAGAGGTGTAGCCTACACACAAAGGTCACTTGGTACACCAGGGCAGACTTCTCCCATCAACAGTCGGAGGGTAGATCATTTAGGCTTGCAAGCCATACAGTTTCTGTTCCATAGTTTTTCCCCCTTTTTATCTCCCAGCTCCTTAAAAATGTAAAAAAAAACTACTCTCAGCTAACAGAGCATACAAAAACAGTGGACCAGAGTTTGCTGATTCCTTGTTTAGGGCCACGGCAAAGGGTAGGCAGCCCCAGTTGGGGGCTTTTGCTGGTTTACCGAAGAATGCATTCAACCTTAGGTAGATGCCCTCATCACCTTGCTCCGAAGGCTACATACCCCTCCAGCAGACTTACCTAAGCCTCCCACTCTCTGCCTGGGCTCTCATTTGAAGCGTGTGTGTGTGTGTGTGTGTGTGTGTGTGTGTGTGTGTGTGTGTGTGTGCGCGCGCGCGCATGCATACGTGCACATTACTAAGGATTGAACCCAGGAGTGTTCTATCTCTGAACTAAACCCCCAGTCCTATTTTATTTTTTATTTTGAAGCAGGCACTTGCTAAGTTGTGGAGGGCCTCACTAAGCTGCTGAGGCTGGCCTTGAACCTGTAATCCTCCTGTCTCAGTCTCCCACGTACTTGACATTATAGGGTGAGACACCACACTCAGCTAAATGAGGTTTGAAATGAGCTAGAAAGGCTGGGATTTAGCTCAGTGGTAGAGCGCTTGCCTAGCTTATGTGGGCTCTGAATTCAAACCCAGCACTACAAGAAAGAAAAGTAAACAAAATAAGTTAGAATATTTTTAAGCCTGCTAGTTTTTATTGAGTATGTCCATATCTCCCCCCCACCTCTCTCTCCCTCCCTCTCTCTCTCTCTCTCTCTCTCTCTCACACACACACACACACACACACACACACACACACACACACCTGGAAAAACCCTCCAACAGAGCCTAATACACATTCTGCTGATACTTGAGGAATCTCTGACCTACTTTGGTTAAATATTCCAAGCCACACAGTAACTGGCTGAAGAGCTGGGACCAGAAACTTGGTTTCCTGATTTCAAATTAGTTGTCTTCCTACTGCATTATTTTACAGCACTCTTCAGCTTTAGTACTAAAAATTGAATTCAGTAAATCCTCATGAAGTACATACTCTGTCCTACCTAGGTGCCTTAGAGATACAAAATAAGTATAAGACAGGACTCCTGCCTATAAATAAAACCCTTTGTTCTCATTTAAGAGAGGCATACCCACGAAACAAATACATTCTGTCTCGGTGTAATGATACGTTTAAAACAGGGCTGTGTAACAGAACCTCTGGAAGGGTAGACGAGTCCTATATGTCATTCAAAAGAGTACCTAGTTGTCACTATGGTGGGTGTTTGTTTTTGGGGGGTGCTGGGAATTGAGTCCAGGGGCTCACACATGGTAGGTCAGCACTCTACTACTGAGCTAGACCCTATCCTTATTGAAAAAAAAATTTTTTTTAAATTTTTAGAAAGCATCTTCTAAGTTACCCAGGTTGCTCAGCCTCCCAAGTAGTCGAGATTATAGGACTATGCCACCTGGTCCATTTCTAATTAGTATAAATTTAAAAAGCTACAAAAGCCAGGCATGGTGGCACATGCCTATAATCCCAGTACTTGGGAGGCTGAGACAGGAGGATCACAGGCCTCCATAATGTAGCAAGTCCCTCTACAACTTAGTAATACCTTGTTTTAAAGTAAAAAATAAAATAGGGCTAGGGGTATAGCTCAGAGGTAACTATTCCTGGGGTCAGTCTCTAGTACCACCAAAAATTAATATGTAAATAAAAAGCTGCCTGTGGATACTGGCTACCATATTGGACAGTCAAGGTTTAAAAGAATGGTTTGGATATGGTGGAAAATATGTGACACATATTCTGCTACTTCTTATTTCTAAGAGAAAAACCACTATTGATCACAGAACTCTTTCCCTCTGAATATGAACAGGACCTCGAGCTTCCTCATGCAACCATCTGCCAGATCAGGTACATACCTCAACATCATAAAGGGAATCTACAATAGGCCCACAGCCAACATCATATTAAATGGGGAAAAACTTAGAGAATTCCCCCTAAAAACAGGAACAAGACAAGGATTTCCATTATCACCACTTCTTTTCAATATAGTACTTAAGACTATAGCCATAGTATTAAGACAAGAAAAGGAAATCAAAGGATAATAAATAGGAAAAGAAGAACTCAAACGATCACTATTTGCAGATGACATGATACTATACTTAGAAGACCCAACAAACTCAACCAAAAGGCTTACAGAACTGATCAACAAATTCAGCATGGAGTCTAGATACAAAATCAATCCTAAAAAATCAGAAGTTTTTCTGTATACCAACCATAAATCCACTGATAAAGTAATCCAGAAAACACTTCTACTCAGAATATCCCACAAAAAAAAATAAAATACTTAGGAATAAACTTAACCAAGGAGATAAAAGACCTCTACAAAGAAAATTATAAAATACTGAGAAAAGAAATCGAAGAAGATCTTAGAAGATGAAAAGATCTTCCATGTTCATGGATAGGCAGCATAAATATCATCAAAATGGCCATTTTTCCAAAAGTGATCTTACATATTCAACGCAATACCCATTAAATTACCAAGGTCATCCCTTACAGACATAGAAAAATCAGTTCTTAAATTCATTTGAAACAACAAAAAACCAGGTATATAAAATGAAACCCGTGGGCTAACCCTGGTGACAAAGGTGAGCTGGCAGAGGAGGTGTGTGAGCTGTGCCCCAAAAGGTGGCGCAACAAAGAGTATGGGGAGCTCTGTGTAGAGATCTGCAGGAAGGGAGGAACTGAAGGGGGCTGCCTGCAGTCATCCTAGGAGGCAGGACCCTGGCTGGGCCCAGAGAGAGGTGTGGCAGGAGATAAGGGGACAGGCTGCAGGGTGGGGCCAGAGGAGACTTGAGAATTCCAAAACTTTGGACTTTTCTCAGCAGCAACAGGAGCCCCTGAGGCATTAATGGGCAAATGATTGCATAAGAACATGTTTGGGAAAGCACCTGTGCTGGCCAGTCAACGCGGCTGTCTTGTGGACACGTGCATTTGGCCCCAGTAGGACTTTGGGGGTTTCTTTGAGGAAAGTAATATTTGTTTATTAACAAAAATGTATAAGTCACAAAAAAGCAGTTATAAAAAAGATCAGACTAGATATCTACCATTCAAACCCAACCACCGCCGACATTTTGGTGTAGCTTTCCTCCAGTTTTTCTCCCCTTCTTATGACTACTACAGTAATTTAGGAATAAAATTATAAGTTGGGTGGTTGTGGTGGTATACACCTGTAATTCCAGTGCTTCAGAGGCTAAGACAGGAAGATTCCAGTTTTGAGGCGAGCTTTAGCAATTTAGTGAGACCCTCAGTAATTTAGCAAGACCTCTTTTCAAAATAAAATAAAATAAAATAAAATCCCAGTACTTGGAAGCCAAGACAGGAGGATCACAGGTCTGGAGCCAGCCTCAGCAATTTGGTGAGGCCCTTAGTAATTTAGTGAGACCCTGTTTCCTTATGAAAAATAAAATAGGGCTGGGGGTGTAGCTCAGAGTTAGAACACCCCTGGGCTCAACCTCCAGTGCCACATACATGCATACACATAAAAAATTATGACTTAGACCAGAAAGGTAGTAGTGTGAATGAAGGAAAAAGGTCACACAGACAAAAAATGTTTATGTACAGCAGCAGCGAAGACACTGGCACCAAGAGGCCAGAGTCCCAGGCTGGGTTTCTTTATTTTAGAACCAAGGTACTGGTCAACATCAATTTCTTCACTTTCATCATCAATTTCTTCATCTTATTGGTGTCTAATTAAGGGTCAGATGGGATTATGGAGACACCCTAGTACCACCAAGACCTAAAATGTACATATGTGTATGTCTGTGTACATTAAAGTGAACATTACATGGAGATACCAGTGCTTCTCATAACAACGAGTCGCTGGGTCTTTAGGCTGTATTAGTAGCACAGGGCTCCTTGCATACGGCAGGTTTTAGGCATAAAGTAGTTAAACGGTACATTCTGAGAAGTGCTGTAAGGAGGATCTTTGGTTGTGGTTCATGGGACGTGTAACGGAGCAGTACACGGGCGGGGGGGGGGGGATCTATTTTCAGACAGGACTCCACTGAGCTATGTAATAGCTTCTTCCTAGGAGCCAAAGGTTCTCAAAGCCCAATCCATCTCTCAGATCATGGAGCAGGGGTGGAGAGCAAAACAGCTGCTAGAGAATACAAATTATGTGCTCAGGTAGAAAAGAGCAATACGTGGCCATTTGCCGGGCTAAGCCAGTGGCTGTCCACAGGACATACTCAATTGCAGAGTTTTAAAGAATACGGATGCCCAGTTTTCCCTAGACCTATTAAATCCAGTTTCAGGAGTTAACGCTTGGATACTGGTAGTTTTTCAAGTTCTCAAAATAACTGAAACCTGACTCACAAAATGCCCTGGTTCAAGATGCAGAGGGCAGTGAGGGTCCAGATCTGACCAGATTGCACCCTCAGCTGCCCAGCTAAGGGTTCTGGTCAGCTCCCTAATGGCAGAGAGTTGGAAGCCAAAGCAGAGTTCACAAATGCATTCTAAGTTGCACATTAAACCACATATGGTTTCTATTTCAGAGGTCACATTCTGCCACTTTCAGTACAACTTTTTTTTTTTTTTTTTTTTTTTTGGTGGTACTGGGGTGGAACCCAGAGGCTTTCTACCTCCGAGCTATACTCCCAGACCTATTTTATATTTTATTTGGAAGCAGGGTCTCACTAAGTTGCTGAGAGCCTCACTAAGTAGTTGAGGCTGGCTTCGAACCTGTGCGATCCTCCTGTCTCCGCCTCCCAAGCGCGGGGATTACAAGCGTGCGCCACCACACCCGGCTCAGTACAACCTTTTGGCACTGCCATTGAACCAATTCAGAGAAGTGCTAGGGAGTCTGGCCAGCACGTCCATCCCAAATATCCTTTTTCCTGAACATCTCTCAGCTCTCCTAAGGGACTAGGAGTTAAACAATACTCTTGTCTCAGAAAGACGCGGATAAATGCTATGGTTTGGTTAAGTCGCTGGAATTCATGTGTTGGAAACAATCTCCAAAGATAGATGTTAAGCTGGGCGTGGTGGCACATGCCTATAATCCCAGTACTTGGGAAACTGAGACTGGAGGTTCACAGGTTTGAGGCCAGCCTCAGCAATTTAGCAAGACTGTAGCAACCTAGTGAACTCCTGTTTCAAGACAAAAAAATAAGAGGGCTTGGAGCATAGCTTGGAGCTAGAACACCCCTGGGTTCAATCCCCAGTAACACACACACACACACACACACACACACACACACACACACACACATGTTAGTGGCACTTGGAGGTAGGGCCTTTAAGAGGTAACTAGAATCAGATGAGGTCAGAGGCTGGGCCCCAAAGATGGCCTTAGTAGCTTTATACAAGGACTGAGAGAGACGTGAGATAGCATCCTTGCGTTGTCTAGTCACAGTATGATACAGAAGAAGGGCCTTGCCAGAAGCCAGCCTCTGGTACCCTGCTCTTGAACCTTCCAGCCTCCAGAATTGTGAGACATAAATTTCTTTCTTTTATAAGTTGCCTAGTCTCAGGTATTCAGTTATAGCAAAGGAAAATGCACCCACATGTCACGTGAGCTGATTCTACCATGTACGCATTGTGGCCTTCTGCAAGTTATATTTAAGCCTGTTTCCTTATTTGCAAAATAGGGATTTTAATATTTTCTTTATGAGATCATTGTAGAGAGAAAATTAAGAGTAGCCAAGTAAAAGAGATAACACAAGTAAATAAATTCTCTTGTGCCTAGCACACAGTACGCACCCAATGAATGTTAATTTAATTAGTTTCATCATCACTTCTAGGGGCTTGGGGGGGGGGTTCTGGGGACTGAACCCAGTGGTATTCTACCTCTGAGCTATACCCCTAGCTTTTTTTTTTTTTTTTTTTTGGTACTGGGATTTGAACCCAGGGACATTCTACCTCTGAGCTATGCCCCCAGCCCTATTTTATTTTTCACTGGAAATAGAGTTTTGGTAAGTTGCTGAGGGTTTCACTAAGTTGCACGACCCTCAGCAACTTAGCACATCTGGAAGCAACCTGTTGGAACCAGCGTGCAGCCATGGATGAGGCCCCCACCCAGCATGGCTCTCACGCCAGTCTACTGACAACAGCTTAAAGACCTTGTTCTTAGCCGCACACCTGTAATCTCAGTACTTGGGAGGCTGAGAGAAGGATCGCAGGTTCCAGGCCAGCCTCAGCAACTCAGCAAGACTGTTGGCAATCTAGTGAGACACTGCTTCAAGACAAAACTTTTAAAAGAAAAAGGCTGGGGTACAGCTCAGAGGCACAATGCTCCTGGTTCTGTGCTGACATTTGAGTGTCGCCCATGAAGTCTGCCTAAGGGTTCGAGGCTGACTGAGGCACAGATCTCAGTCTTAACAACCCTGGGAAGATTCTCCTGGCTTCCCAGAACATTAAATATCCTCTTCCAAAGCATAAAGCCACCACTGACCTGTTATTCTGTCAAAGGATGCACACGTTTTGTTGCTGCCTGCAGCTTTTCTATTCCTTGTGTGGGTGGAATAAGTCTTTTTCTGGTAGGCAGACAGACCTCCTTTGTGGGCAGACAAAGCTTGTCTGCTGTACTACAGGTTGAGTCATGGCTCACATCCACCTTTCTACCTTTTCAGGTTATATTTTGAGTGTGTGTGGTACTGGGGATTGAACTCAGGGACATTCTACCTCTGAGCTATACCCCAGCCCTATTTTATTTTTATTTTGAAATAGGATCTTGCTAAATTAATGAGAGTCTCACTACTTGCTGAGGTTGTCCTTGAACTGGTGATCCTCCTGTCTCAGCCTCTCCAGTACTGGGATTACAAGCATGCACCACCACGCCCAGATAAGGATAATTTCTGAATATCTTTGCACCTCAATGTACCTGTCCCAGCATCTCTCACATGATGGCCTACATAGGTTTATGCATTTGAATCAAGCTGAATTCTAGGCCGGCCTTCCTTCCTTCCTTCCTTCCTTCCGTCCGTCCTTCCTTCCTTCCTTCCTTCCTTCTTTCTTTCCTTCCTTCCTCCCTCCTTTCTTTCTCTATCTTTGTATCTTAGTAATAACTTGTTTTGTACAAAGTATTGTGAGAGAGGAAAATTTTATTTCCATTTTCAATTGAAGAAGCAGAAAAGTTACTCTTAGGGTCCATCTTCTGGAACTGTAGTGAGCAAGGTGGGGTCATGTGAGGACAGGCCCTCTTAGTAATTGACCAGACAAAAGTCAGCCTGTCCCGGCTCAGTGGCTCCACTGCTGGGTGCAGCTGTTCTTCAACAAGTCTCCTTCTCTGGACCCTCTGAGCTGTGCAACTGCAAAGAGCTCTCAGTTTGCCTTCTTGAAATGAAATGATAGCAAGGTTATTTTCCAAAAGGTGTATCTTCTTCTCTAGGGATGTTAGGAAAATTTGTTTCTGAGAGATCTATGATTTCACTAACTGAGCAATAGTTCAGAAACATGAAGAGCCATTTACCAAAGAAACAGTATCTCTTCTCGTATGTGTGTGTGTGTGTGTGTGTGTGTGTGTGTGTGTGTGTGTGTGTCGGGGGTGGCAGAGAGGGTACTTGGGATTCTACCTCTGAGCTACAACTCCCAGTCCTACTTTATTTTTGAAACACAGTCTCTCTAAGTTGCAGAGGGTCTCACTAAGTGGCTGAAGCTGGCCTAGAACCTGTGATCCTCTGGCTTTAGCCTCCCAAGTCCTGAGATCACAGGCGTGCACCACCAAGCCTAGCTAAAGAAACACCATCTTAAGCAACCTGCCTTTCTTCATTTTTCTGCTTCTTGAACTTTCAACTTGTAAGCTAAATAATATCCACCTTCTAATTTATTAACTTACTTGGAATGGAACTCTAGAGCATGTTTAGTAGAGAGGGTCAGGACTCAGAATGTTTTACCCAAGTTCCTCTCAAGAACTCTGTTCACCGCAGGCCTCACGAGCTTGTTTGGTCGCCTCCCGGCCACCACGTGGAGAGTGGCAATCACCTCTTCTGTGTCAGTCTTTTGAAAAGGAAAGGAGTTTGTCTCAAGAAGGACAGTCCAGGCCTGTCAATTGGTCTCTTAGGAAGCCAAAATTACCAGTAGGTCGTTTGGATGCACCAGAGGATTCCCATTTAGAGAAAGAACCACTCAAGAAACTTCCAGATGATGTTAATCCAGTTACAAAGAAAAAGGTGGACCCAGGTACCCAGAACCTACCCGATATGGAGATTGGGAATGAAAAGGACCTTGTATTGATTTTTAAGTCATATATTCTTAAACTTCAGTACCATTTTCTGAACACCTACATCTGAATTACTTATTTCAGATTATTTATATTCTTCTAATTTCTTTCTATCACTCTAATTTCTTTCCTTCTCATTCTTTATTTTCCCCCTGAGCTGGGGATTAAGCCCAGAGCCTTGTTAGGCAAGCACTCTACCACTGAGATACATCTCTAGCCCTTAATTATCAAATTTCTATAATGTGTCAAAATATATATGATGGATTTTGAAGAAAATATGCTGCAATGAATTAATAAAGGGAAATATTTTTTTAAAAAAAGAACTCTGTTCCTCATTCACTGCCGCCTTTCCTAGATCACCAGCTTCTGACACCCACATGTCCGCAGAGGACACATGCCTCCTATGCCCTAAGAAAAGTCAGGTAACGATCTGGATATTAGCTTTTTAAAAGAAATGGACAGTGGGCGTGGTGGCGCATGCCTGTATTCACTATACTTGGGATGCTGAGACAGGAGGATCATAGGTTTGAGGCCAGCCTCAGAATGCAGGGAGACTCTCAACAACCCAACAAGACCCTATTTCAAAACAAAAAAATAAAAAGGATTGAGGGTGTGGATCAGAGGTTGAAAGCCAAAGAGTTTAATCCCAAATTACACACACACACACACACACACACACACACACACACACACACACAGAGCTCAAATTTCTTTATATCAGTTATATATCAGTTATAGCCAGTGATTTGATTCATGCTATCTCTCTCCCTCCCCCACTGTCTTTCTCTCTCTCTTTCTCCTTCCCTCCCTCCCTCCCTTCCTCCACCCTGGGGATAAAACCCAGGGGCACTCTGTCATGGGGCTATATTCCCAGCCCTTTACTTTTTATGTTGAGACCGGGTCTCACTAGTTTACCCAGAATAGCCTCAAATTTGTGATCCTCCTGCCTCAGTCTCCTGAATCTCTAGGATTACAGGAATGTATCGTGGCCACTTGGCTTCTATTTCCTTCTGTATGGAGAAAACTAACCAGTTTTATCCAAGGATAAGGTAAACATTTCAAAATAAACACACATAAAAGATTAATAGACCTATTTTTAAAAATCTGCCTAGCTCTGGTCAGTTCCTACACTCAACACACCGCTCAGGAAATAACCATATCCAAGTGTTTCATGACTAACAAACCAGGGAGCTTGAGATGGCCAGCTCAGTAGAATAGGGTATGCGCGTGTGTGTGTGTGTGTGTGTGTGTGTGTGTGTGCGCGCGTGTGTACGCGTATGTACATATGCATGTGTGTGTACACATCGGTGAATTTCTGAGTCTGTTAAGCCAGTTACTGGCCAAAGTGCCCAGACTCAGCAGAGCTCTTGATAGGAAATGTCAACACGGAGCACTAAGTTTTGAAACCTGAGAGTCTCATAATGGTCTAAAAAGCAGAAGCAGGGTCAAGTGGCTGATTCAAGAAGCTGGACTCTGTTCTGTTTAGACCATTTATTTTCTTTGTGGGAGCCATATCCTGCCTGGGCCAAAGAGCACTTTCCCTGGTGCATCAAAACTCCCCTAACTCTTACACTTCTTCACCATCATTCCTAAAACACAACTTAATATCTGCTTTGGCCACTGGCACAGCTCCATGGGGTCATAAATCCTTTCTATCTTAACCGCCTTTTAATTATCCAGCACCTAACTCAGAGCATGGCACACAGTAGGTAATCAGAAAATGTTTACCCCAATTTACCTTTATCCCTACTGATAGCCGGGTTTGTGTACTGTCACCCATGGGGCTTGAGAAAATGGAGGTTCTGTACATCTTTTTTTTTTTTTTTCTGGTGGTACTGGGGTTCCTGGAAGCCCTTCTATCTCCGGGCTACACTCCAAGACCTATTTTATATTATTTGGAAACAGGATCTCTTAAGCCAGAGAGGCTGACTATGAACCTGCGTGATCCTCCTGTCTCCCCAGTGCAGGAATTGCAAGCGTGCGCCACCACGCCCGGCTCTGTCCATCTTAAAGTCTATAAAGAATCAGGCCATGTGGTGTGGGAGGCCATGCTTATCCGCGGCATGAATGAGATGCTTTCGCACACATCTAAGGTGGACGTGGATTGGGACTCGCATACAGATGCACAGAATTCCTATTAATTCTCTATTTAAAAAAATTCACCCCCCCATAAAGAACAGTACATGTAGGCTGTGAAAAATAGAAGGTAGGCAGCATTTAATGTTGTTGATCACTTGAAGATTATCAGAAATACAATATTTCCCCAAATCTAAGTCTCCATAAGCGACATCCCAATTTCAGGCTGTTAAATTGGGCGGGGGGTGGCGATACGTTACAGTAAACACTGTAAGAAGAACTCTCTCCAGGTAGTCTATGAAAATCAGCATTGAAAGAGGTTAAACATCATCATTCCATAGAGCCTTCTCCTTCTCCCTCTCCCCCTGTGGTACTGGGGTTGAAACCCAGGCATTCTACCTCCCAGCACAGTCTCGGCCATTTTTATTTTTTGTTTTTGAAACAGAGTCTCACTAGATTGTTGAGTCTCGCTAAGTTGCCCAGGTTGGCTTCAAACCTGTGATCCTCCTGTCTCAGCCTCCCAAGTGCTGGGATTCTTGGTGTGCACCACCATGCCTAGCTACTTCTGTGTGGCTGGGGGAATCCTCTGGGGACACTCTGCTTACAAACCTACAAGGTGCTCCAACCTAGTAAATTAAGGGAGCACAAAGAGAAGAAGCGTTTGTAAGAAGGGGGGTCAGCAGTTCACACCACTTGCACGCAGGAGCGCTGGCCTCCTGTTCTCCACCCTCGGCTTCCATTCCCTTGAGCCACCTTGAAGACAACAGAGAGGTCAAGGCCGCCTCCACTTACCCAATGTGCTCAGAGAGCCGAGGGGCTGCTGAGCTCTGCGGGGTGACACGGCGCAAGACGACGTTGTCCTTCCACTCCTTCTGTTACCTGCCCTGGGAGACAGAGAAGAGGACACTACTAAGCCAAAAAGAACCGCCATGAGGAGACCCCACCGACGGCAAGGCCACGGCTCAAGCAAACGCAGTGTTTTGTTATTATCACACATGAGTATGTGTGTGTGTGTTTGCGTGTGTGTGTGTGTGTGTGTGTAATTACAAGGAAAGCTATACAGCCGGGCACTACAGGAAGTTTCCACTGCCCGCGTACACAGGGACGAAAGAGTCCACACCTTTTTACCAGTTTTGTGAGGTTCCTCGGATTGTTAATAGCTAGATGGCATCCAAAGAAGAAGAAAATCTTACTATGACAAAGAGAGAAGGAATAGGGAGGGGACGCTCACAGGTCTCACTAGGGGACCCGTCTCGCCCCGCTGCTGGCTGGCCGGGTGGTCTTGGGCATTGGACTTAGCAACTTTGAGCCTCATCTTTCTCATCCAATACGCGCCTAATGCTACCCAGCTCTTAGAGGCTTTGTGACAATAGAGAGGAAACAGAAAGTGCTTGGGGAGGGGAAACTATGATTATTATGTTCATTTAAAAGTCTTTCTATGCTGGGCGTGGTGGCGCACGCTTGTAATCCCCGCGCTTGGGAGGCGGAGACAAAAGGATGGCGCAGGTTCGAAGCCAGCCTCCTGGCTTAAGAGACCCTGTTTCCAAATAAAAATATAAAAATGGGTCTGGGAGTGTAGCCCGGAGGTAGGAGGGTTTCCAGGAACCCCAGTACCACCAAAAAACAAACAAACAAATAAACAAATAAAAGTCTTTCTACAGAGGCATATTATTATTTATTTTTTATTTTATATTTTGGTACTGGTGATTGGATCCAGGGGCATTCTAACTCTGAGTGATACCTCCAGGCCTTTTTATTTATTTTTATTTGAAAACAGGGCCTAAGTTGCTGAGGCTGGCCTTGAACCTGTGCTCTTCCTGTTTCAGCCTCCCAAGTACTGGGATTTTTTTCCCCTGTGGTAGTGGGGATGGAACCCAGGGGCTTTCTACCTCTGGGCTACACTACCAGACCTATTTTATATTTTATTTGGAAACAGGGTCTCACTAAGTTCCTGAGAGCCTAAGTAGCTGAGGCTGGCTTTGAACCTGTGCGATCCTCCTGTCTCAGCCTCCCAAGCGCTGGGACTACAAGCATGCACCACCATGCCCAGCCTAAGTACTGGGATTTCAGGCACGTCTACCACACCTGGCTGAAGCATATTAAATTGCAATCTTTAGGGTAAATTGCCAAACTCTCAAACTTGGGTGTGTTTTTTTTTTGTTTTGTTTTGATTTTGTACTGGGGATGGAATCCAGGGACCTTCTTCCTCTGGGCTACACTATCAGCCCTTTTTGTTTTTAATTTTGATGCTGAGTCTCACTAAGTTGCCGAGGGTCTTGCCAAGTTGCTGAGGTTGGTCTCCAACCTGCAATCCTCCAGTCTCAACCTCACAAGTACTGGGGTTATAGGTGTGCGCCACCATGCCCAACTTCCAACTTGTTTTAAGCACTGTGAATTATCAGTGTTTTAAATAGTTCTTCAGATTTGGGAGCCTTTTAAAGCTGGCCTTTCTTCCCATATGCAATGACACCTCCTAACTATTCAGCTTCAAATTTAAGTAAGTACCTGTGACTCACTCGGCTCTATACAGCATGTATTATTAGAATGCTACTCCACCAAGAATGAATAAATTTGTGTCAAGTATTACTCATGCCTGCACAAAGAAAGACCACAACGTATACTGTGGGTAAGAAAAAACCAGGTTATCCTAACTCCTGCAGTCCCACTCAGTAACCAGGTGTTCCAGAGTTCTCCCCCACGCAATGGTCAAATTAACCAAGTGGAGCTTTTGATTAACATACAGTGCTCGAAGGAACTTTGACCCACAGAGACCTGGCCTTGGACTCACTTCTCTGAGTCCAGCCTGGGTCATGAGTGCCCATTTCAAGGGTAATAAAGAACCTGGCTGTTTGCTCACAGCAAACGGAGGTGGTGCCATGTCATTCCACGCCTTTACCTCTCCAAAGAAAGCCTGCAGCGTGCAAGGAGTGAATGGAATAAAGGGTGTGTTTCCACACCGAGGAGCAGCAAAGGTCTACCTGGTATTTTGACTCAATCTCCCTCCTCCCTCCCTTCCTTCCTTCTTACCAGGTATTGAATCTAGGGGCATTCTACCTTCAAGCTATACCCCTGACCCTTAATTTTTTTTCCCTCTTTTTAAATTATGAAACAGGATCTAACTAAGTTACTGAGTGTCTCGCTAAGTTGCTGAGGCTGCCCGCAAACCCATGATCCTCCTATCTCTGCCTCCCAAGTACTGGGATTACAGATGTGTGCCACCTCCCAGATAAATGTCAGTTTCTTTAGGAACCATGAATAGGATCCCAAGATCAAAGTGGCAAGCTGTTTGAGCAGGTGCATATTATAACCATCCAAATTCAGCTTGGGAGAACAAACTGCTCTCTCTGATGGCTCCTGGGCTCTTCTTTATTGACATGTATAAAATAGGAATCAGATACAGAGGAAGAAACCACAGAACAAGAGAATCCATGTCCCTACCTGTTATGGGATGAATAGTATCCCTATACAACAAACTCAAATGCTAAGTATCTCAGAATGTGATTATATTTGGAGACTGGGTGTTTTTCTGTTTTTTACTCCTTGGTACTGGGAATTGAATCCAGGGTTGTTGTTGTTGTTGTTGTTGTTGTTGTTGTTATTATTATTATTATTATTATTATTATTATTATTTTACCACTAAGCTATATCCCCAGCCCTTTATTCTTTTTTTATTTTTAAACAAATTTTTATTTCTATTTTAAGTTTCCCAAGCTGGTCTTGAACTGGTAACCCTCCAACCTTAGCTTCCTAAGAGCTGAAATTACAATTATGCACTACCTGACTCAGAAAGCCAGTATTTTTAAAAAGATGATTAAAGTTAAATGAGTCATCAGGGTAAACCCCCATGCAATATGGCTGATGTCCTTAGAGAAGCCGGGGATAGGGGCACATCCCTTTAATTCCAGTGCTTGAGAGGCTAAGAAAGAAGGTTCAAGACCAGCCTCAACAACTTAGCAAGATCCTGTTTCAAAAAATAAAATAAAATAAAATAAAATAAAAAGGGCTGGAAGTGTAGCTCAGAGGTAGAATGTATCCGGGTTCAATCCCCAGTACCAAAAGAAGAAGGAGAAGGAGAAGGAGGAGGAGGAGGAGGAGGAGGAGGAGGAGGAGGAGGGAAAAGAAGAAGAAGGAGGAGGAGGAGGGGGGGGAGGAGGAGGGGGAGGGGGAGGAGGAGGAGGAGAAGAAAATAATAATAATTAGGACGCAGGCCAAGGATAGTCATATAAGGTATAGGCCAAGGAGAGGTCTCAGGAGACACCAACCAGCTGGCACCTTGATCTCCAACTGAGCCTTTACATCTGTTAAAAAAAAAAATAAGCTTCCATGGTTGAAGCTCCCCAGCAGTATGCCCTGAAAAGCAACACAAGGCCTCATCCCCACGTCCCCAACCCCATGTCGGAGGACCAGGCTGACTGTGCAGTGATAGGAGGTGCACACTGCGGGAAGTAGGAAGGCACATCCTTTATCCACAGGCATCAAATTCAAAACTTTATATACATATATGTCAGCCAGGCGTGGTGGCGCATGCTTGTAATCCCCAAGCTCGGGAGGCAGATACAGGAGGATCATGCAGGTTTGAAGCCAGCTGCGCTGGCTAAAGAGACCCTGTTTCCAAATAAAAATGTAAAATAGGTCTGGAAGTGTAGCCCGGAGGTAGAAAGGTTTCCAGGAACCTAAGTACCACCAAAAATAAAATAAAATAAAATAAAATAAAATAAAATATGTCTATGGCTTCATTATGCCAATCGTCCAACTGTGGCAATTCCCATCCCCTGGCTAAATCATTACAGTTGGACTTGTAAAAACATCCACTACTCATGTTTCCAACAAATATTAATGGAACACATGATGGGGGCCGAGCCTCGCACCAGGGTCTGGGAATCGCCACAGTAAACAAAGGAGGTGTTTCCAACTTTCCTGGTACTTAAGGTCTGGAGAGTGAGGACAGGAATTGTGATTGGCTAGAGATATGGCACTGAAGAGACAAAGTTAGTATCCTCAGGGATGGTGCAAATGAAGGGACACATAGTCAAAACAAGACTATTACAATAATAACATCGTGATGCTGGCTCTAATACAGACAGATATAACATACAAGGCATGGAGGCTGGGAAGATGGTCCCATGTGTGGCCGATTAAGGCAGATGTGGGCCCCTGAAGGATGGGTAAATTTGCCTACAGACAGGGATGAAGCATGAGGTAAGGACGTTTTCCAGATGGAAGGAGCAGCCGGTTCCTGGGTGCAGGGGCACAGCCCAGCACCTTGGGAGAAAGACCTCTGGGCAGCTCCGGGCTGAGGGTGCTGGGGGGAGGGGGCGCAGCCAGCCTGGGCTGGGCACCAGCAGCTCACACTGATCACCCGGGAAACCACTGGGATTTTCATGAGGAAGGTGGGCCACGGCACCACAGGTACACCCTGGCCACTTGAGGAGGAAGGCCACCGCAGGGCCACCTGTCGGGAGGAGATGAGGTGGGAGCCAGGGAAACAGATACAGGGATGCTCGAGGTCAAGATCAGGAAAACAGAACTGGAACGTGGTGTTCAGCCACGGCCACGGTGACACTGCCCCAGGGCACTGTGTACGAAAGAGAAGGATTGGCTTTTCAACCTGGGAACTATGATCGATGAGAAAATACATTTCTCTTTTTCTTTTATTTTTTTTTGGGGGGGGGGTAGTGGCGATTGAACTCAGGGGCATTCTACCTCTGTCTGCCTCTGAGCTATGCCCCCAGCCAGCCCTACCTATTTTATTTTTGATTTGAAAACAGAATCTCATTAAATTGCTGCAGCTATCCTCGAAACTGAGATCCTCCTGTCTCAGCCTCCCAAATACCGGAATTACAAGTGTGTGCTACTGTGTACCTGGTAAGAAAATGCATTTCTTAAGAAACTTAATTCCATTTTTCACACCAGGAAACCAATCTCAATTTTTTTTCCATTGTGGTACTGGGGCTTGAGCAGTAGTGGGGGCATTTGCACTCCCAGCCCTTTTTATTTTGAAAAGAGGCCTCATTAAACTAGGCACACTGGCCTCGAACCTTCGATTCCCCTGTGTTAGCTTCCCGAATGCTGGGATGACAGATGCGGGCCCCTGCACCACACTCACTCCTTGTTTCGAACCTATCAATGTCACAGGTGAGCGTCAGCCAGTTTCCTCATAGCTTCTCAGTCTATAAATATGGGCGATGATAGCACTTCCCTCAGAGGGAGGATTCCCTGAGTTAATTAATCTAAGTACTAACATGCAATAAATGCTAATTAAAGCAGAAATAAACATTAAGGAACAAATGAGGAATTAATGATTGTGCAATTAATGACAGTTCTCCCTCCCTCTCAGCAAATATGAGCCAGAGAAAAACAACAAATGCAGCCGCAAAGGGTAAAACCTATATAATTATCTGTGGATGGAGCCGAGTTTGGTTTCATTGGGTCTAGCATGCAGCCTCCTAGAAAGGAATATTTGTGCAGGAATATTGCTTTAAAGTTTCAGGGGGCTGGGTGTGGTGGCACACGCCTATAATCCCAGTGTTTGGGAGGCTGAAATAGGAGGTTTGCAGGTTCAAGGCCAGCCTCAGCAACTTAGCAAGTTCCTGTTTCCAAATAAGAAATAAAAAGGGCTAGGGTGTAGCTCAGAGGTAGAATGCCCCTGGATTCAATCCCCAGTACCAGAAAAAAATAAAAATAAAAATAAATCAAAGGGGACTGACTGCAGAGGAGGAAAGAACTTCTGGAGAGAAGGGAATTTCTGTACCATGACTGGGGCAGTGATTCTAAGGCACACACAACTGTTAAGTCATCACGTAAATGTGTGGAACTGGGGAGAGGTAGCTCGGTGGTAGAGGGCTTGCCGAGCTTGCGCAAAGCCCTGGGTTCAATCCTCAGCGGTGCGTGCACACACATTCACACACAGTGTGAAATATATTATATGCAAATCATACCTGAATACAGACTGGAAGGAAGAAAAGGAGACTTAAGTGGAAATGTGTATTTATATTCCAAAGAGAAAGGGAAATATTTGCTGAAAAGCCATACCTTAAGACTTCAATTCCCAAACTCACCCTCTTTTTGAAAGACTAAAACCAGTTGAGACTGGAAAAAGGCTCCGTATGCAAGAAACCATTTGAAAAGGTCCCAAGTCTTCGCCCTCACTACCTGCCCACAGAGCAGTCCTTTCCTGGTTCAGGAGTTCAGCTGCCCTCTTGTGGCTTTGATATGTATTTCCTGGGCACAGAAGTGGGCAGGTTTTAAACTCTGTGGGTAGCGAGCCCAGCCCGCCCACAAACATCCATCACCGGCTGAGAGTGGGGGTGTCCGCCTGCTCCTTTAAAAGGGTACCTGTGCCATCGTGGGTTTGGGCCACGGTTTGAAGTCACCAAGAAAATAGGGTCACCACAAAATAATATGGTTTAAGGCTGACAAATTCAAATCACGACTGAATCTAGTGTCAACTGCTGCTTAATCTGAATGCACCGTCAGTGGCGATTTTAACTTTTGCAAACTTGAGTTTCATGCAAGTTCAGTGCCAAGACAGAGGAACTGCAAGTCCTGATCCTGCCGTACGTGACTCTTACTCCACATCTCCAGGGCATCTTTGTGCTAAGAAAGAAAATAGCCAAACAACAAAACTAACAGGGCCCATACTCTTTTCTATTAACACTAGAATGTGGAATCCAGTATATATGTCTAATAAAATATTTAGCATTTGCTTAAAAAGAAAAAGAAGGGCTGGGCGTGGTGGTGCATTCTTGTAATCCCCGCGCTTGGGAGGTGGAGACAGGAGGATCGTGCAGGTTCGAAGCCAGCCGCGCTGGCTTAAGAGACCCTGTTTCCAAATAAAAATATAAAAAAATAGGTCTGGGAGTGTATGTAGCCCAGAGGTAGAAGGGTTTCCAGGAAACCCAGTACCACCAAAAAAAAAAAAAAAAAAAAAGAAAGAAAAGAAAAAGAAAAAAAAAAAAGAAAAGAAAAGAAAGAAAGGAAAAAAGAAAAAGAAGGGAGGGACAAAGGGAAAACGGAAGTGGACAAGACCAAAAGAAAGAAGGATCAAGTAGCATATCCTTTCAAAAGATGATCTAAAAGCCGGGCGTGGTGGCACACGCTTGGAATCCCAGCACTTGGGAAGCAGAGATGGAGGGTCGTGGTTCGTGGACAGCGTCAGCTACTTAGTGAGGCCCTTTGAGAATCAGTGAGACCGCTTCAAAATAAAGAATGAAAAATAGGGCTGGGGGTGTAGCTCAGAGGTCGAATGCCCCTGGGTTCCATCCCCAGTTCTGTAAAACAAAAAATGATCTAGAAGCCGGGCGTGGTGGCGCGCGCTTGTAATCCCCACGCTTGGGAGGCGGAGACAGGAGGATCGCACAGGTTCGAAGCCAGCCGTGCTGGCTTTAAGAGACCCTGTTTCCATATAAAAATATAAAATAGGTCTGAGAGTGTAGCCCTAAGTTAGAAGGGCTTCCAGGAACCCCAGTACCACCAAAAAAAAAAAAAAAAAAAAAAAGATCTAGAAAGAAAGATAAAGGATAACAGGAGAAGAACACGATGGCACATGCCTGAAATCCCAGCTGCTCAGGAGGCTGAGGCAGGAGGCTGACAAATTGAGGTCAGCCTGGCCAACCTAGCCAGATTCTGCCTCAAAATAAAAATAAAATAAAATAAAAAGGGCTGGAGGTGTAGCTCAGGGGTGGAGTGACCGTGGGCTCAATGCCCAGTATAAGAGAGGGGACAACATTTCTTTAAAAGCAATCCATCTTCAAAAATGACCTTTTTTATAAAGGAAAATATAGAGTCCTTAAGACTTTTCCCCCCTCAGTACAGAGACACTCTACCACTAAGCTATGCCCCGACACTTTATTTTTATTCTGAGACAGGGTCTTGCCCAGGCTGGCCTTGAACTTTCAATCCTCCTGCCTGAGCCTCCCCAGTACTGGGATGACAAGTGTGTGTGGCCGTGCCCTGAGGGTAGAGTCCCTAAGACACTTTAAAAGATAAGAGGGTCCACATCTGAATATATGTAAAATTATGAATATGGCATGGTTACCCGGGACAATCATTGTTTTATTGCTGGGAGGGGGGAAGGGAAAACAGGGGCGGGAGGGGGGAGAGGGCATCAAGTATAGTTTAAATGTATACCATTTATGTTCAATAAAAAATTTAAAAAAAAGATAAGATTATACCACAGTAGATGGGCTGGATGCTGTTTTCAAATGTTGAGATGCTTAAACAAATTCATTTCATCTGTCACGGCACATTGGGTTGTATGAAATTAAGTCCCCTCACGGTTAGACTCACTCCTGATAAGTGGCTACAGAATCCGTATTTTAGCAGATTGATCTTTCATTTCACAGCTGCTCCTCACACTTGAAATAAAATCCAAAGTCCTTGCCCAGGCCTCCCCAGCCTGGCCCTCCTGCGTATCTCATTCCCTGGACGTCCCTTCAAATGCCAGCTCCCACCTCTCCGCCTCAGCACCCCCTGCCCCCCACGCCCCTGTCCTCCCCGGCCTGGGCTCAGGTCTGCTCAGCTGCCACCAGCTTCCAGGAGCCTCCCTACTGCTTTTCTACGAGCCCACAAGCCGGGCTCGGTGGCACACACCTGAAATCTCAGTACTTGGGAGTTTGGGACAGGAGGACCGCAGGTTTGAGGACTGCACAGAATCAGTGAGGCCCTCAGCAACTTAGTGAAAGCCTGTTTCAAAGCAAAAATTAAAAAGGTTCTGGGGGTATGGCTTGGAGGTAGAATGTCCCTGGGCTCAATCCCTAGTACCACAGAAAGGAAGAGGAAGAGGAGGAGGAGGAGATTTCTTCTTCTCTAAGGTGCCCACCGCCCCTAAAGCAGTACGTGTCGCTAATCAATACTCAGTATTTGAGAAACGAGCTGGGCCTGGTGGCTCACACCTGTAAACCCAGTTCTCGGAGGACTGAGATAGGAGGATTGTATGTTGAAGGCCAATCTCAGCAATTTGGTTATACTGTTTCCAAAAAAAAAGGGGTGTAGCTCAGAGGTAGGATGTCCTAGGTTTAATCCCCAGTGCAAAAAAAAAAAAAAATTTTTTTTTTTTTTTTGCAAATGAAATACCCCCACTTGGAGAGATAATGAGCCCTAATCAAACCAGTTCCAACAACTCTGAGTATGGCCAAGGCCTTCCTTAGGTCTGCCTCAAGTCCTTGCTGTAATAAAAGCCCACGCCCTTCCCTTGGCTCCCCTTGGTGGACAGTGAATGGTGGACAACCTCTGAGTAATTCTTCAAGACCACAGACTCTGGAGTCAAATGAAACAGGGACTTGGTTAGAACCTCCTCCAGCTCCTTGGTTCTGAAGCTGAGTAAACAGATGAAGAGAGGTGACCTGGAGTCTCTGGGTTTGCACAGCAGCCATGATGGTCAGGACCCTGGATTGCTTAGAGTTCACCGGTTGTGCAGCCCCAGGACCCAGCACAGCGTCCAGGTGACGGTGAGGAGCTCAGGAGGAACCATGTCCCCCGCTGCCCCTCTAGGGCTCCTACTTCCCCTCCTGCTGTCCCAACACCCCTGAGCCATTTCCAGGCAACCAGTCACGTGTCTACTTTCTTTTAAAGTGCATTCTGCTGAGCGTGGTGAAACAGGTCGGTAATCCCAGTACTTGGGAGACTGGGACAGGAGGATCACAGGTTTGAGACCAGCCTCAGAAATTTAACAAGACTCTCAGCAACCTAGCTAGACTCTGTTTCAAAACAAAAAAATTAAAAAGGGCTAGAAATATAGCTTGGAGGTAGAATGCCCCTGGGTTCAATCCCCAGTACCACAAAAAATTAAAAAATAATAAAATAAAATTCATTTTGACAATGTAGCAAGCACAATAATAATACACCTGTGAGCTGCTCTTATCCAAACATAACTCAAAATATCCCAGCACAGAAAATACATAGGGAAAAGTATGCTGTTCAAAGCAAACTTTAAAAACAATAAAAAAAAAAAAAAAGACAAACGCCGGCAGACTGGCCCCGGGCTTCCTGACTGTGGGAGGAGGAAGACCCCAGCTGTTGGTGTTTGTATCTTGCAGCACCTAGCAGTGCAGCTGGCACATAATGAGGCCCATTTGTTAGAAGAGAGGAGCGAAAATGGCAGTGTAGACTCATTAGAAAACATACAGTGGCTTATAATAGAGAAGGTTATTTTATCAAAGTTCATATTTGCATGGTACCTTCTGTTCTCAGCCCTTATGATCTCACTGAAGTTCCCAAGATGTATCCCACAGGTACAACTCTGAAAAATCAGGGTTTTTTTTTTTGGGGGGGGGGCACTGAGGATTGAATCCAGGGGCATTCTGCCTTGGAGTTATACCCCCAGCCCTATTTTATTTTTACTTATGAAACAGTCTTGCTAGGTTGATGAGAGTCTCGCTACTACCCGAGGCTGTCCTCAAACCTACAATTCTTCTGTCCCAGCCTCCCAAGTACTGGGATTACAAGCATGCACCACCATGCCCAGTTTAAAACAAAGTATTTTCTAAGAAGTCTTGGAAAAGACAGGCATGGCGGTGCACACCTCTGATACTAGTACTTGGGAGGATGAGACTGGAAGATTGCAGGTTTAAGGTCAGAGCTCAGTAACTTAGCAAGATTCTGTTTCAAAATAAAAAGGAGCCAGGCATGGTGGTACATGTTTATAATCCCAGTACTTGGGAGGCTGAGACAGGAGGATCACAGGTTCACAGCCAGCTTCAGCTACTTAGCAAGGCTCTCTGCAACTTAGTGAGACCCTGTTTCAAAATAAAGAATAAAAAAAGTAGGGCTGGCATGTAGCTTGGAGGTAGAATGCCCCTGGTTTCCATCCCCAGTTCTACAAAAAATAAAAAATAAAAATAAAAAAAGGCTGGGGGTATAGCTCAGTGGGAGAAGGCCCCTGGGTTCATTCCTAAAAATTCCCAATCCACCCCACTACCACTACCAAATGTAATTTGCATACAAAAATCGGACAAAACCATCTGGGTACTTCATTCCTTCCAGGATGCCTGAGTATCTATCATACACTTTGCTGAGGAAGGGTGATGTATCTGGTCATGGAATGCTGTCCCAGTCGAGTGGTACAGGTTAAGCATTCCTAATCTGAAAATCTGACATCCCAAATGCTCCAAAATCTAAAACTGAGACCTGCTGTGATGTTACGAGAAGGAAATTCCATACTTGACTTTCCCAGACAGGTCAGTCAAAACACAGGCGCTCCAAAAATGTACGCGATTACCCTCGGGTGGCACATCTGAGGTGTAGATAAAACATAAATAAAATTTGTGTTTAAAAGTAGGTCCCATCTCTAAGATATCTCATTTTATATACGCAGATATTCCAAAATCTGAAGGAAAAAAAAAAAGCTTCAATGCAAAATATTTCTGGTCCCAAGCATCTCAGACAATGAAGCACTCAATCTTGTAATAAGCAATGGAGGGTACAGGCAACATATTATTTCTTTAAAATCTAAAGCATTCTGAATTCCAAAATACACCTGGCCCAGCAGGCTTCAGATAGGGCTATCTCAGGTTAATACCCTTGCAGAAGTAACCCGTCCACAGTCATAGCACACCTACTGCGTGGCCGGGCCAGGCCTACGATGCAGTGGGATTCTGCAGGCCAGGCCTGCGGTCAGCACAGTAGGCAGTCTCGCTAATCAATGGGGGCGCAGTCTGGAAAACAATTATTCTTCAACTGTTTCGCCTATGCTGCTCCAAGAAATAGGACCAGTAAGGTGACCGGCCACGGTGGCCTTGTGTTGTCCCCTAGGAAGGCCGATTTGGACTAGTGATGAACGCGGCTGACTTAGAGCCGAGAGACAGTAACCCCAGCACAGCAGATTTCCCAAAAGTCACGGCCCCCATCTGGAAAGAGGGAATCTCAAGTCTCCGCGGCTGAGACTTGCAGCTCCCTAAACATCACCAGGAGCCGCTGGGAGACACTTAAGCGACTTGCTGGGGATCTGGAATGGTCTTTCTACCTTCCTTTTCTGGCTCTTTTCTTTTTTTCCCCCTCCCTCCTTTCCTTTCTTGTGCTGGGGACGGAATTCAGGTCCTCACATATGCTAAGCACGTGCTCTACCACTCGAGATACATCCCCTGGAACCACCATGCTCTTTTTTAAAATTAATTTATCTATAGTTTATTTATTTATTTCTTAAATATTTTATTTTTAAGATTTTTAGCAACCTAGAGAGACCCTGTTTCAAAGCAAAAAATAAAAATGGCTCATGATATCGTTTGGAAGTAGAATGCCCTGGCGTTCAATCCCTAGTACAAAAAAATACATATTTTCCTTCCTTATTGCTTTTACTTATGTATTTATTCTTATTTTTAAAATTTTCTTTCTTTCCACATTGTTTTTATTATTTATTTATTTATTTATTTTTTGCAGTACTGGAGATTTAACCCAGGAGCATTTTACCTCCAAGCTATACCCCTAACCCTATTTTTTATTCTTTATTTGGAAACAGGGCCTCACTAAGTAGCTGAGGCTGGTGGAGAATCCGGATCCTCCTGTCTCAGCCTCCCAAGTACTGGGACTACAAGTGTGTGCCCACACTCAGCTATTATTTATTTATTGATACTAGGAACGGAACCTACTCCTGAACTGCACCCCAGCCTTTATTATTTTTTACTTTTAAGATCGGGTCTCTCTAAGTTGCCCAGGCTGGCCTCCAATGAGTGACCCTCCTGTCTTGGCCTCCCAAGTACTAAGGCTATAGATGTGTGCCATTATACCCAGCTCTGCTTTGATTTTAAATTTCAGTATGAGGTGAGATGGGGAGCCCTGAGTGGGGAGTGGCAATGACAATGTGTGTGTGAGGGGGTGAGGGTGTCTGCACATGTGTGTAAATATGTATATTAAAGGCTGATTTTTTTGGGGGGGGGGCGGGTCTGGGGATGAAACCCAGGGGCATTCGACCTCCGAGCGACACCCCCTGCTCTATTTTTTTATCCCTTATTTTGAAACCGGGTCTCACTGAATTGCAAAGGGCCTCACTAAGTAGTCGAGGCTGTCTGCGAAACGTGATCCTCCAGTCTCAGTCTCCCGAAGGCTGGGATTACAAGTGTGCACCATCACGCCTGGCTTAAAGGCTTTGCAAAACTATTAGAAATAGTGTCTCAGCTTTTACTTCTGTCCCTGAAATAGTCACTTTTGGAACTAAAAGGTGCTACTTGAGTCAGGCCAGCAGCAATTTTACTTCAAGTACTTGAAGTTCAGACCTCTCTGGGTCTCCATTCAAACGCCACTTCACCACTTTTCCACGCCCCCGGGTAGATAGTCTCCCCCTTTCTACTTGCTCACACACTGGTGTAAACTTCCCCTTGTAACACTTGTCACGGATTAAAATTAAATACTGTGAGTCTGCTTACGGCCTGGCTCTCCCCACTGAACAGTAACCTCCATGAGGGGATCCTTGTCTTTGTTCATCTGAATCTCCAGCAGCAAGAGCAGCTGACACATTCGAGTAGCTCAGTGAATAATGGTTGGATGGATGGAATAGATGGATGGATAGATGGAATGAATGGACAGATAGATGGAATGAATGGGCAGATGCATGAATGGACAGATGAATAATGGATGGGATGAATGGATGGATAAAGTACATGGATGGATGAATGAATGGGATAAATGGATAGGTGGATGAGATGAATGGATAGATAGATGGATGGGTGGATGGATGGATGAATACATTAAAAAGTTCTGAATTTCACAACAGATTGGCCAGCACATCCTCAGGAGACACACAGAGGCCTCCTCCCACTCTGGAGTTGTGAAAGAGTTATTGCCTGGGTAATCCTATTTGGCAATTCATCATATGCTGCCCAATGACCCGTTATCTTTATAGTTTTGAATCGTTGCTTAACTTTATTGTTCTTATTTAACTTTTGCCCTGTTCAGATCTTGTCTTCCCAACAAGATTATAATAAGCACACTTAGAGTCAATGATAGTTAGTGTCCTGAATTCCTCAGAGTTCCCGCAGTGGAGTGTGACACCTGCGCCTTTTGTAGTGTTGCTGCACTTGATATCCCAAGTGAGTACTATTATTCTTGTCTTTATGCAAGGGGGGAAACTGAGGCTCGGAGAAATTAAATGACTTCATTCATAGAAGTTAAGATCTGAATTCAGACATTCATGATCTTCTCTTAAAACGGAGATGTCAAATTAACACAAGCTCAGAAATGAGTCTTCCTCCCTGCCAACCTCTGGCCTTTCATCTTGCACTCTACTGTATTTTATGGATTTTAACATTTAGCCATCCATTTATTCAATCATTTGTTCTTCTAGAAATATTTACTAAGCCCCTACCATGTGCTGAGCAATGGGCTTCTCACTGTGGTAAATAGGGCAGACTAGACTTTATCTATAGAATATGACATCTTACCAAGACATAGATTCCGTTTTTCTCTCAGTAATGCTTGTCTCTCTGGGGGTCACTTAACCAAACTGGCACATCAGCTTGGGGAAGGGACGCAGGGTCCTTGCCTGCCTTCTTCACACATCTGACACACGACAACAGGGGCTCAGTGAATAACCTGTAAGTGAGTCTACCAGGAAATCAGACTGTGTCTCCTACAATAGCTGCAGGTGGCAAATTAGAGAATATAATGCATTTAGCCCATGATGTGGTGTTACTTCTACAATAATGAATCAAGAGACATGGGTACTAATGCATGGCCTCAAAAAGATGCAAGTAAGCTGTATTTACCCCACCCCAGTGCAAGACAGTGTCTAATGAGAAAATCTGAAAGCCACATTGGAGAGTCCATGTAAATCTTTTAAAATTAAGACTGGCAAAGGGAGCACATCGAAGCCGGGTAAGTGTAAAATACAGATTATGTCTCTGCTGCTCTGGGTGACCAGTGCCAGGACAGGAAGAGCTTGACTCAGCAAAGTTCTTCTGAGTTCCACGGAATGCCTTCCCCCACCATGGTGCAAGGCCCCGCCCACATCAGGAAGACGTCGGTGGCGCAAAAGTAGGATTTGTGTTGTTTTTGCTAAGTCAGGCCATTTATTACAGGGCAGAAAGACGGCTTGTTCCTGATTTCTCAATTCCCAATTCCTGCTGGCAGCACAAAATATGCCTCAGCCTGTCTCCCACGCATGACAAACCACGAATTAACTAGATAAACCAGTGTTCCTTCAAATCTATACATTTTGAGCAGGTTTTGGTACCTTTTTTGGGGGGGTTCAAATTATTTAGGAGAGCTGCATGGTGGGTAGATTAGCAAGCAGGCCTGAGGATCATCCACTCAGAGCCACCGCTGTCTTATTTGGTTTTCCACCCTGACCCTTGCAGATACACAACAGTTAAAAACAGACCAATCGGCCATAGCACTTGTGGAAACATCCACACCACGCAGAATCTACAACCAACCAACCCATGCAGAGCGCAGAGAACCCCTCAAAGTGCTTTCAGCACTTGCTAAGGTCAGACTTTAAAACACAAGAGCATGGAGACTCCGGATGCGGCGTCTCCACTTTCCCAGGACACCGAGGTCTCGGCGGAGTGAGAATCTGCACAGCCCAGCATCTCATCCCACTCAGATGAACAGGAGCACTAAACGCATCCTCACCAAATTCAACGTAGAACATAATCCACGCCGGCATGGTGGTGCACGTCCATAATCCCAGTACTTGGGAGGCTGAGACAGGAGGATCACAGGTTGGAAACCAGCCTCAGCAACTTAATGAGGCTCTCAGCAATTTAGCAAGGCCCTGTTTCAAAATGAAAATAGGGCTGCGGGTGTAGCTCAGAGGTTAAATACCCCTGGGTTCAATCCCCAGCACCAAAAAACAAAAACATAACAAACAACAACAGAAAACATAACCTAGTACAACCGACTCCCTGGGTGTTGAGTGGCCGGCCCTCCGGCCCTTCCTGTTTCTCCCATTACCAGCGTTGGTCACGTGGAAGCCAGAGCAGCCGGGAGGTGGCCCGCCCGCCTCCCTGCCTTGCCTGCACCTGCGGTCTTCCATCTATTCTGTATGTGGTGTCTGTCAACATTCTGTGACTGCTGGCCACCCCAGGGGCCAAAACCACTGCTTGGGAGGCTGACACAGGAGCACTGCAGGTTCTAGGACAGGGCACTCACCTAGAGAGACCTGTTTCAAAATAAGAAAGGAGAAGGACCAGGGGCGTAGCTCAGAAGTAGAATGTCTCTTGGTTCAATCCCCAATACCCCTCCCCCCCAAAAAAGGAAAAGAAAAAAAAGCCTGCTGTTCCCATTTCTTTCATTATTTTACACTTTTGGCACAGGCTATGTGCCCGGGTATTAAGCCAAATCACATTGCATGTGTTAAATCAAATCATGAATTAAATCTTCCTGACAACCAAGCAAGGTGGGGACTGTTAAATCCATTTTTAGTGAGGGAAATGGAAATTTAGAAAGATTGTCTTGTTAAAAGGCTTTTTCACATACATGTATATATGTGTGTATGTATATATATATATATATGTGTATATATATATGTGTGTGTGTGTGTGTGTGTGTGTGTGTGTGTGTGTGTGTATTTTAAATTTGGTAATTGTAATTATATATCCTACTTAGGGATAGAGCGAGGGGAACATACATACACATAGATCTTGGAGCACTGCCCTCTGGGTCTCAAAGGCTTCTAAGAAGCAGGCTGGGGCTTGAGCCTTGGTCTTGCTGCCCCTGGCTGAAATTAAGGGTTCCTAGTTGGGTGTCGTGGCGCTCACTTATAACCTCTGCACAGGTGAGGCCCTGTGCAACTTAGTAAGATTCTGTTTCAAAATTAAGAATTAAAAAAAAAATAGGGCTCAGAGGTAGAATGCCCCTAGGTTCCATCCCCAGTACTGAAAAGAAATAATAAGGGTGCCTTTTACTAGAAGATCAGACATCTCTCCTTCCTTCATTCCTTTATTCCTTCAGCCAATCAATTAATAGCTATTAGACATCCACAATGCACAGTCCCCTTAAGAACTAGAAATCTGTTTCTTCTACTCTACAATACACCAAATTTCACCCCTAAACTACATCCCCAGCCTTTTTTTTTTTGGTGGTACTGGGTTCCCGGAAACCCTTCTACCTCCGGTCTACACTCCCAGACCTATTTTATATTTTTATTTGGAAACAGGGTCTCTTAAGCCAGCCCGTCTGGCTTCGAACCTGTGCGATCCTCCTGTCTCCGCCTCCCAAGCGCGGGGATTACGAGCGTGCCCACCACGCCCGGCTGCCTTTTTGTTTTGAAACAGAATCTCACTAAGTTGCTGAGAGACTCACTATGTCCAGAGACTGGTCTCCAACCTGCAGTCTTCCTGTCTCAGCCTCCCAAGTACTGGACTAAAGATATACACGAGACACCACACCCAGCTCCTATTTCTAATTCCATGCATGCCCAGTAGAATTCTGAATATAATTTGGCTCTTCCTGCCCAGGGCTGCTTAAAGGAAGAGAATGTGCTCATTTCCCCAAAAGTGACTTTCTTTTCAAGAGTCAGCAAGTCCTGGAGGGCCTGTTCCTAACCAGCACCGCACTGGACGTTCACCCTGATGTTCTGTCCCCCGGCCCTACAGCGGGGCACTTCTCATCCCTACGTTCCCCCTCACAGCGCCCCTCTTTTGAAAGCCCAGGGACCGCTGTACTACAGGATGTTTGAAAATCAGACTCCTAGGGCTGGGAAGTAGCTCAGGGATGGAGAACCTGCCTGGTCTCAGGATTCGATCCCCAGTACAGCGAGGGAGGAAGAGTAGGAGGAAAAGGAGGAGGAGAAAAGAAAAGAAGAATATCCGATTTCTGCACCTTAATCTGGATTTTCTGCATTAGCTCCTCGAAAGGAGGGGTCTACACATCTGTTTCAACAGTTCCCCAGTAATTCTAAGCCCCAGGAAACACATGTCCGCTTAGCACACTGTGGGCGAGGACCCAGTAGGGGGCAGTGCAGTGAATGCAACGTGATGCACTGGAAATTTAGGGGATTTATTTATTTATTTATTTATTTATTTATTGTGGTGTTGGGAATTGAACCCAGGGACACCTCTTACCGCCAAGCTACACCCTCAGTCCTATTTTTTTATTCTTTATTTTGAAACAGGGTCTCACTAAATTATGGAGGGCCTAAGTAGGGGAGGCTGTCCTTGAACCAAGATCCTCCTGTCTCAGCCTCCCAAATGCTGGGATTACAAGCGTGCGCCACCACACCCAGCTCAAATTTAAGGTTTTTAAAGAAAAGTTTTGAGAAATAATACTACAACATCTTTTGTTATTAGACCAAAGGCCCCTTTTCTTCACTCCTCAAATCTACCAAATAAAGTTCAGAAACTTAAATTCTGTCCCTCCGACACCCCCCCCCCCCAATGACCTAACACTCAGAAGATCAGCCAGTGTCAGGCGGCCCAGCTGAGGCCGGCACAGCTCTCAGCCCGGGGCCTGGCAAACACGTGCTCCAAACTCGGATCTACACCCTGGCCTGCTTCCGTCCTAACCAGAGACTGGATGTTTTTATATGCACAATACGTCATTACTTGCTAAGGGCTAGGGACCTAGGTCAATGGTCCCTAGTATTTGTGAGGTTATAGATTTGATTCCCAGCAGCATAACGGAAGGAAGGAAGGAAGGAAGGAAGGAAGGAAGGAAGGAAGGAAACAAAACTGGTCTACAACATGTTTCCTTTCTATCTATGACTACTACTTCCTAGAAACTGAAAATTGTTTCACCAACAATAAATTATACAGGGTGCTCAGAAACATCATGCTCAGAAGAGATGACAATGAACTCATTTCACGAGAAGAGTATATCTGGTGTGGGTGCTGTGGCTCCAAGTGCCACATCCCCAAAAGGGTCAGAACAGTGATAAGGCAGAGTATGCAGGCTGTTAAAGATTATTCAAGGGGCTGCGGCTGTGATGGTGGCTGTGGCTTAGTGGTAGGACACTTGCCTAATATGTCTAAGGCCCTGGGTTCGATCCTTAGTACCACCAAAAACATAAATAAATATATAAATAAGTATCCAAAATGAATGGGCCTACGTGTTACATTAGACTGGTGGTTTTGAGCCATTACTAAAATCAGAAGGACGTTTTAAGCTGGCTGTGATGGACCTGTAATCCCAGTACCTGGGATAGGAGGATTGCAGGTTTGAAGCCAGCCTCAGCAATTTAGCAAGGCCGTCTGCAACTAAGTGAGACCTTGTTTCAAAATAAAAACTAAAAAAGAATGAAGGAGCCAGGTGTGGTGGCGCATGCTTGTAATCCCCGTGCTTGGGAGGCGGAGACAGGAGGATCGCACAGGTTTGAAGCCAGCACAGCTGGCTTAGGAGACCCTGTTTCCAGATAAAAATATAAAAAAATAGGTGTCTGGGAGTGTAGCCCGGAGGTAGAAGGGTTTCCAGGAACCCCAGAATCCCTATAAATAAATAAATAAATAGCCGGGCGTGGTGGCGCACACTTGTAATCCCAGCATTTGGGAGGCTGAGACCTGGAGGATCGCGGTTCGTGGACAGCCTCAGCTACTTAGTGAGGCCCTCTGCAACTCAGCGAGACCTGGTTTCAAAATAAAGAATAAAAAATAGGGCAGGGGGTGTGGCTCAGAGGTCAAATGCCCCTGGGTTTCATCCCCAGACCCGCAAAAATAAATAAATAAATAAATAAATAAAATAATAAGGATGATGGTATATAGCTCAGAGGTAGAATCTCCTCAGGTTCCATTCCCAGTGCCACACAAACACACACACACACACAAAGCACACTTACTCTAGTGTGGCTGGTGACCTCTGAGCCCCTTACTACACATTTAAACCCAGACACACAAATCTATTTTTGTTTCCTAAGCAGCATTTAATCAGTGAACATGTTAATAATCCATGGTGCTTTCTTTCCCTTCCTTCCTTGCCTTTCTTTTAAAAAAAAAAAAATTAAATGGTTGTAAAAGGTCCGGCATAGTGGCACAGGCCTGTATCCCAGTACCTGGGGGTGGGGGGCAGATAGGAGATGGCAGGTTTGATACCAGCCTCAACAACTCAGCAAAACTCTCAGGACCTAATGAGACCCTTTTCCAAAATTAAAAATTAACAAAGGGCTAAGGGTGTAGCTCAGAGGTAGAATACCCTTAGGTTCAAGCACCAGTACCACACAAAAAACAAAAAGCTGTAAAGTATAAAATGCTCTCCAAAATTTATGTTGCAATTCCACTGCAGGATCACCCATGGGCCACATTCCTAGAGCCCTGCCTTCTAAGAATAGATAAATACCTTAGATACCTGCTTGTTGATCTAGATAAGAAACCTGAGGCTGAAGGGGCAGGTGACTTGCCCAAGGTGATAGGGCAGGTCATCGCTGGGCTGCAAACGAGGGTGGATGGTGGAGCTTGGAGAGGGTGCTGCGCTTGAACTTGCCTCATCCGAGCGGTCATAAACAGCCTCCCCCAGTGATCGCGGTGCCTACAAAGGCTCCTTGAAATTCGAACAAAAGAGCTACAGAACCACCACAGCAGGTTCCTGAGTGCATCCCTCAGGAGGCACCTTTGCTGCAGTGACTACATAATGCATTCAGAAATCATAAAAATGCAAGGGGTAGAGGTCGCCCCTTCTATGGCCCTCAGCTTGGCCACAGTTCCCTCATTCCAGGGAGGTGCAGACTTAGCTCTGGGCAGGGGATGGAGAAGGAGTGGTGTGCGTCATCACAGTGGGACACTGGTCTGGCCCAGGACCACCAGCACGTGCTCTTCTCTGGCTCTGTCCTCTCCTGGATGACAGGGTGGCATTGCCCGGGCAACCTTGGACATTACGTGTTGAACAAGGCAAAGCCAGCATCAGTCTGGATCTCCCAAGGGGAGTCACCTTACCTTCCTGCGTGCCTACCTAGGGTCACTCCCTAAGCAAGAAATACTTTTGTATTGGGTCTGTGGCACTGGGGAGTCTATATGTTACTGTCACCCAGTCTGTCCTCATGAATACACAGGAAATCTCTGAAGATTAGGGAAAGTGGCATAGGAGAACTAACCGGTATAGCTAAACACTGCTGGTTAACCAACAGAAAGCCACAGAAGGGTCAACAGAATTTGGAGAAGAGAAAAACATGCTAGGCTGATTTTGTTTCCTTCTAGAATACAAGAAATCCCTATCTTGCTTTTAGGATAATTCGGTATCTTTTTTGAACCATAGAATGCCTTTTCCAAAGAATGTTAGAAACGATGTTCAGGACCCCAAGCCCGATCAAAAATCCTTTTTGTCCAAATGTAATGGAAATGATTCTGAAAGTAACAGCAGTCTTGTGGGCCTTGGGGCTGGAGGATCCTGGGGGATGGGGAGGAAGTGGGCAAGGGCGGAGGAGTCTCTACAGAAGGGCCCAGGAGCTGAAGATGTGCAAGGAGGGCCCGGGCATGGGTGGCTTGTGCAGGTTAGGGAGTGGGAGTGGGACTGGCCATACTTTACTAAGGGAAGCTGTATTTCTGATGTGACACCCAATGGCACTTTCATTAATAAACTCTGAAGTTATTTTCTCATTCATCTGAAACCCCCTCCTGCTGTTAAGCAGTGCCCAGCATGATACTTGATATGCATGCAGCAGGCAGGTGCTTAGGGGCACCTCAGGGGACCAACCCACATCTGCCAGCCAGCCTTGGTGCCCAGAGCAGGGTCCCCAGTGCCCCTACTGGGCTGCACATCAACATTTTAGAAGCTGGCTTACAGGCAGGTCCAGGGGCTCCTGGGGAAGGGGTTGGGGGCCAGGCTGCTGGTGGTGGGGCGCACAGGCAACCTCAGCCGAGGCTATCCAAGAGGTGCCGAGACTTCCACTTTCTAACCATCGGCATGGCGGCACCAGCAGGGGCAACTGTTTGCCAGCCCTGGTAGAAAGTGCCAGCTTCGGAGGCATCCGGGTTCAAATCTTAATTCTGTGAACGCGGCTGAGTTAAGGCCTCTGTTCTCCCAGCCTGAGCTTCCTCAACTCTGAAACGAGGATGAGAACCTGGACCCCAAAGCACAGGACTCCAGGTGTGCAGTGGGCGCCGGAGTGAGCCCAAGGCACTGAGACCGGATAAAGAAAACACAGGACTCACGATAAAGACGCAGAACAGACGGGGCAAAGGAGGGAGAGACAAGAGAAGAGCGAAGAGCAGCCTGAAGGAGCCTGCAGCCCGCTGCTGAGCACGGCTTCAGGAACAGGTCAGTGCCTTGGGGATGCCAGCGACCGCTCGGAAACAGGCATCTGGGGTGGGTGGCGTGCGCCTTCTCAGAATGAGCTACCTATCAAAGCTGCGTGTCTTTCTGGAAAATGAACTGTGGAGCCAGCCCTGAAACCAACAGCATGAAGAAAATTAGCTTAGATCCAGGTCTAGCCCTTACTAGTGTACATAAATCTTTTTTTTTTTTTTTCCAGTACTAGGAATGGAACCCAGGGGCATTTTGCCTCTGAGCTACATCCCAGCTCTATTTTTTTTTAATTTTTATTCTTTATTTTGAAACAAGGTCTCACCAAATTGCAAAGGCCCTCACTAAGTAGCTGAGGCTGTCTGTGAACCATGATCCTCCTCTCTCAGCCTCCCAAATGCTGGAATTACAAGGGTGTGCACCATCCGTGGCTTGTAAATCATTTTTCTTTCCTTCCTTTCTTCCTTCTTTCCTTCCTTACTCCCTCCCTTTCTCTCTCTTTTTTTAATGTGTGTGGGGGTATACTAAGAATTGAATCCAGGAGTATTCTACCTCCAAGCTACACCCCCAGATTTATTTCTTTATTTTTGCTTTTGAAAGTCTTGCTAAGTTGCTAAGGGTTTGCTCAATTGCTGTGGCTAGCCTCAAGCCTGTGATCCTCCTGTCTCAGTCTCCCCAGTGCTGGGATTGCAGGTATGCACCATCAAGCCCTCTCATTTAACCTTTCTGTGTCCCAGGTTTTCATTTTCACGATGGGAATAATCACAGTACACCCTTCTGGTTAAGATAAAGCGAGTTTGCATAGGTAAGGTGCTGAAGAACTGTGTTCGCCTCATAAGGACTATAAACCTTAGCTGCTCTTATGATTTTTTTTTTTTTTGTGGTACTGGGGATGGAACCCTTCTACCTCCGGGCTACACTCCCAGACCTATTTTATATATTTTTTATTTGGAAACAGGGTCTCTTAAGCCAGCAAGGCTGGCTTCGAACCTGCACGATCCTCCTGTCTCCACCTCCCAAGCGCGGGGATTACAAACGTGCGCCACCACGCCTGGCTTGTTTTGATTTTATAGTTAACATTTATTAAGCACTTAGTACATGCCTGTGAGTGCATGAACTGTAAGTATGCTCATTTAACTCTCACGGCAATACCTTGATGATGATTCTGTGACTGAGCCCATTTTCCAAAGGAGGGAACTGTGTCTAGCCATGTATCTAGCCCAAGGTCACATCCAGTCAAGACTCCAATGCTGTTCAGCAAAACAGTGGATCCCGATCTCTTAAAACTGTACTCTACTGCACATGACCCAATATTCTGTAAGACTTTGCAAGCATGCTTGCTGGGCACCGCAAAATGACTTATAACAAGCAAACGCATTTGAAGAAAAAAATTACAAGAGCCAGGCATGGTGCTGCGTGCTTGTGGTCCCAGGTACCTGGAAGGTTTATGGGTCTTCACAAAACACACAAACAAATAAAACCCCACACACTGAGAAAAGGTTACAATTCAGTGTGCATAATATTCAAAGAAAAGTAGGGCTAGTCTAACAAAATCAAGATTAAGTCAGAGCTTTACTTTTCCAGTATGAGTCAGGACTGTGCAAAACAAGAGAGGTGCGACAAGGGACGCTAATCCTGGGGAACCAGGAGGACATCGGCAAAAATCTATGCTGCTGGCACACCTGGCATCCCAGAGAAAGAAAAGACATGAGCAGACCAATACATAATTCAAGAAGTAAGTAAATGGACTTAACAGCAGTCCGAGGTCACTGAGCACGGTGGCGCACACCTGTAATCCCAGTACTCGGGAGGCTGAGACAGGAAAAAACACAGTTTCAAAGCCAGTCTCAGCAATTTAGCGAGGACCTCAGCAACTTAACGAGACTGTTTCAAAATAAATAAATAGCCTGGCATGGTGGCATACACTTGTAATCTATCATTTGGGAGGAGGCTGAGAGGAGAATCAGCATCCGCAGACAGCCTCAGCTACTTAGGCGCTTTGCAACTCAGTGAGACTCTGTTTCAAAATAAAGAATAAAAAATAGGGCTAGGTATGTAGTTGAAAGGTAGAATGCCTCTGGGTCCCATCCCTAGTACCACAAAAAAATAAATAAATAAAAATAAATATAAGGCTGGAGGTGTAGCTCAAAGGTAGATTACCCCTGGGTTCCATCCCTAGCACCACAAAAAAATAAATAAATAAAAATAAAAATAGGGCTGGAGGTGTAGCTCAAAGGTAGAATGCCCCTGGGTTCCATCCCCAGTACAAACAAACATTAGTTTAAGGTCCTTGAATTGTCTGGTAGGAGCGCAAAAGTAACAATATTGGACTTTAATATACAAAGAATGTATAAGGCAAATGCTAAAAATATTTTTTAAAAAGACAGACTTCCAAATTAGTAGAAAGAAAAATGGATAGATAAAACAAAGATAAAATGGATAGATAAAACACGGGCACCCGTACATGAGTGGTACATAGGCAGCCAGAGCAACGGAAAGGTCCAGAAATATATCCAAGTACATATGGGAACTTAGTAAATAATGAAAGAGTCAGGTCGCAGCAGTGGAGACGGGAGCTCCTGAATAAAGGGCATTCAAACTTTAGAGGTTCACCTAGGAAAGACCACGCGGGCTCGGCCACATCCCCTACCAAGATGAGCCCTGAACGGATTGAACGGTTAAGTGTGCAAAATTAAACCACAAAAGTACAAGAAGAAACATGGAGCCAGGTGTGGTGGCACACGCTGGTAATCCCAGTACTCAGGAGGCCGAGACAGGAGGATCACAGGATCGCGGCCAGCCTCGGCTACTTAGTGAGGCTCTGTATCAAAATAAAGAATAAAATAGGGCGGTGGGGGGCCGTGTAGCTCAGAGGGAGAATGCCCCTGGGTTCCATCTCCAGCACCAAAGAACAAAACAAAACAAAAAAACATGGGAAAATTCTTTTGCAACCCTTTCTATTATGCCTTATAGCCCCAAAACCATAATAAAAGATTGACAAATTGAATGCATACAAGATTTGTGTAAAGCCACAATGAAATGAATAGACACCTGATGAACAGAGATGGAATGAACAATCCACAGAGAGTTCATTTCTGGCAATATAAAGTTTATACAAACCAATGAGAAAAGGATCAATAAAGCAATAGACAGTAGATATGGAACAAATTGAACAGTTGAACAAAAAGAATACAAATGACCTTTAACTTTAAAGACGTTGAATGCAAAGTAAAATTATACTGACATACAATCTCTCACCTATCAGACTGGCAAAACTCCTGATATTTTGGTAACAGATTATGTTGGCAAAGCTATAAGAGAAATGGTAGTGCTGGACGTTTCTTTTTTTCTTTTTTTGCTACTGGGCATTGAATCTAGGGGTACTCCACTTCTGAGGGTATAGCTCAGAGGTACAAACGCTTTGGTCTGATCCCCGGGATCAAAGAAGGAAGGAAGGACAAGAGGGTAAAGGAAGGTAAAGGAAAGAAATTAAAAGCAAGCGGCGCACAGTGGAGCACGCCTGCAATCTCAACTACCTGGAAGGCGGAGGCAGAAGGATCACAAGATTGAAGCTGGCCTGGGTAATTTAGAGAGATCCGGTCTCAGAAGAAAATAAAATAAAATGAAATAAAATAAAATAATAAAACAAAAAGGGCTGGCTGGGATATAGCCCAGTTATAAAGTACTTCTGCATCAATCTGCAGTACCACACGCACACATAATACTGCACCAAAAAAGAAAAAAAAATTGTGAAAGTATTTTCTATCCCTACTGAGAACTGAATAAGAAAAAAGTTAATCTAGTAAGCACATATTACATGAATTTTTAAGACATCTTTATTTTCAAAAAGGCCTATAATGTAGACTTTCCGGTCATTAATTTTTTTTTTTTTTTTTGGTGGCACTGGGGTTCCTGGAAGCCCTTCTACCTCCAGGCTGCACTCCCAGACCTATTGTATATTTTTATTTGGAAACAGGGTCTCTTAAGCCAGAGAGGCTGGTTTCGAACCAGCGAGATCCTCCTGTCTCTGCCTCCCAAGCGCGGGGATTACAAGCGCGCACCACCACGCCTGGCTTCAGGTTATTTTTGTTTTCTCCTTTGTATTCTGTTTTTCTGATGATCTATGTCATTTTTACAATTAGATTAAAAATTATTATTATTATTCTGATAAAATGAATACTATAAAGAGAAACTGTCTTTAGTGGCTTAGGAAAGGAAGAAATTTTATTTATTTATTTATTTTTTTTTTTTTTTTGTGGTACTAGGGATGGAACCCAGGGACTTTCTACCCCCGGGCTACACTATCAGACCTATTTTTATATTTTATATGGAAACAGGGTCTCACTAAGTTGCTGAGAGCCTCACTAAGTAGCTGAGGCTGGCTTTGAACCTGTGTGATCCTCCTGTCTCAGCCTCCCAAGCGCGGGGATTACAAGTGTGCGCCATCACACCCAGCGAAAAGGAAGAAATTTTTGACTTTGAGGGTAATTAAATATTGGAAGTGAAACAAAGATCACTGGACTTTCTATTTTTGCAAAATTTTATTAAAATAGTATTAGACAGCTTTGGTTTAAACTTTTATTTGTTAAAGGCTAAATGAGAGATCAGATGACCTCTGCCACAAAGTTGTCATAGCAACAGAAGAGCAGCATTTAAAACATTTTCACTTAAATAAAGAGACAGAATGAATGCTGTGGCTGCACGCAGTAGAGAAATCCAGACGGTTCTGTAGCCTCCCTGCAGACACTGTGGTCATAAAATTTCTTAAGTAAAATATTCTCCTCCTTCTAAAGTGTATGCATAGGGGACAAATTCAAAGTTTCATAAATCGCCTGGGTATAGCACATACATAAGAGAAAACAAAACAATCTTTCTTTCTTTCTTTCTTTCTTTCTTTCTTTCTTTCTTTCTTTCTTTCTTCTTTCTTCTTCTTTCTTTTGGGTACTAAGGATTGAACCCAGGGATGTTCTACTTTTGAGCGTTTAATTTTTTTGTTTTGTTTTGGTGGTACTGGGGTTCCTGGAAGCCCTACCTCCGGGCTACACTCCCAGACCTATTTTTACATTTTTACTTGGAAACAGGGTCTCCTAAGCCAGCGCGCGCGGCTGGCTTCGAACCTGCGTGATCCTCCTGTCTCTGCCTCCCAAGCGCAGGGATTACAAGCGTGCGCCACCACGCCCGACACTATATATATATATATATATATATATATATATATATATATATATATATATATATATATTTTTTTTTTTTTTTTTTTTAAATAGGGTCTTGTTAAGTTGCTGAGGCTGGTCTCAAACCTGCAATCCTCCTGTCTTAGCCTCCCAAGGACTGGGATTACAGGCATGTGCCACCATGCCTGGCTAGCAAGCATAAGCTCTTTTAAGATACCACGCTTTCTAGTAAGAAGATCAAGTTTTAATTACGGTTTTTCTAAGAAAGAAAGACTTTCTTGACTCCAGTGAACCTCAGGGAGTAACCTAATGAGACAAATTGAAAAGTTAAGGAAAGAATTTCTAGATTCTTAAAAAAAAAAAAAAGCTCTCAATGGAATTACTCTTTCCAGACTATTAGGCAAGCTGTGTTCTTTAGGCATTTAGAATTTCTTAATCACAAGCTCACAGAAGTCAGGAGAAAAGAGGAAAAAACCAAGACTGAATTTAGTCACTGAATTTAGCCACTGCCTTTCTTTTTCTAAACATTTATGATCACCCCGTGACTGTGCTGTTACAACTGCCATCAAACTATCAGAAAGGCCAAAGAACAGAAATCAAAAATTTAAATCAGATTAGGTTACAAAGATCATTTTCCTGAAGCGCAGGAGCTACTATGGATTTCAACTGGGAGCCACTGAGACCCCCAAAAGGTTACTGGGCAATGCCTGCAGACAGGTGGGTGGGGGGTGCGACTGGCATCCAGTGGACCGAGGCCAGGGATATGGCTGCGCATCCTCCAGGGCATAGGACAACCGCCTCAACCCAAAAGATCCACCATGTCGGGACCGAACAGCCCTGACCCCGAGGCCCCACAGAAACACTCCGCAAACTCTAGACTTCAGGAACATCTGACCACAGCCACTTCTGAAGAAATACCACCGAGTCCCCAGAAAGAAGCCTCACCAAGTTCTGCAGCCTTACAATGTGAACCTTTGATGGTCCAGTCCTCTCCCTTTGGTCAAGGCTTCTGTGTGCCAGGCTGACCAGCCCGTGCCAGCTTGCCCGGGTCTGACCTGCCACTGTTGGCCGGGAGCACGCCGACATTTGGTCATTTGCAATTACTCTTCCTTGAAGAGAAGCATCTGTTTCCCCCCACGGTTTTCTCTGAGCTTCTCCTCACACCTTACCAAGCTCCTGAGGCCTGGCTCTAAACGGGGAGGAAGGGGCTGGAATTCCAGGTGCTCAGTGCTGGAGGGAGGTCAGGCTGGTGGCCTTTCCTGGCCCCCGGCCCCACCTGGAAGTGTGTGGTCAGCAGTGTCCCTTTCCACCCCGCCCACCCAAGGTGGGGGCTCTGGAGGGAAGAGTGCCAGGGGCCCCGCTCCTGTCCCGAGGCCCGCAGAACTGGCCAGGGGCAGGGCTGGTCGTCTGCACGGTGGGCCAGCTTTCCTCCACTCCTCCTGGGGCGGGGCCCGGGCAGTGCACCGCATTCCTGTGAAGCTTTTCATGCTTTCCCCCTATCTCTCCCAGATTATACTCTCTGCCTATTTCTGCTAAATGTAAAACTTACTGACTCCGATCAGCTAGCACAATATACACAGTTAACTATTTCACAAACTGCAAAACACCAAGTGTTAATCTATCAACATCACAGTGAAAAATAATTTCAGTCACTGAATTTAGCCATTGCCTTTCTTTTTCTAAACATTTATGATCACCCCGTGACTGTGCCGTTATAATTGCTTTGCCTGTGTTATAAGATGGTCACAAAAACCCTATGAAGTAATATTTGTGGTGGGACCCATACTACAGATGAAGAAACCGAGGCAGACTATCATTAAATAAATTACAGCTATCCATGATGGTGCTCAACTGTCATACAGGTTCAAAACCAGCTTCAGCAATTTACTGAGACTCTCAGCAACCTAGTGAGACCCTGTTTCAAAACAAAAAATAAAAAGACCTGGGGGTGGGTAGCTTAGAAGTAGAATGCCCCTGAGGTAAAGCCCTAGTGCCACAAATTAATATAATAATAATAATAATAATAATAATAATAATAATAATAATAGCCGGGTGTGGTGGCGCAAGCTTGTAATCCCCGTGCTTGGGAGGCGGAGACTGTAGGATCGCGCAGGTTCGAAGCCAGCCTTGCTGGTTTAAGAGACCCTGTTTTCAAATAAAAAATATAAAATAGGTCTGGGAGTGTAGCTCGGAGGTAGAAGGGTTTCCAGGAACCCCAGTACCAATAATAATAATAATAATAATAATAATAATAATAATAATAATAATAATAATAAAACTGCTCTCCCAGGACCGAGCTGGAAGATTAGATTCAGACAGTCTGGCTCCAGAGTCTACACTGAGTGCCACCTGTGATTCAGACAGGGAGGAGGGCGGGAGTCAGTCATACAAAGTGCCCTGGAAGTCATGAATCATTAACTCGCAGCCCACCCCATGAGGGTCACGTGCCGAGGAAGAAACTGAGAGTCACTCCCCAACACATGGCCCACTTAGTTCCTCCTGGGTCCGCTTCCTGAAGCAGCCTTCCCGTAGCGCTGAGCCAGCAAGGCCCGGCCCCAGTTTTGGTTCTGGGAAGGAGGCTTGAGCCCACCTCGCCAACCCCATGCCCACCCTCCAGCTTGCTGCTGGCTGGGAGCCACGCTGGGCCTCGGGGACTTCCTGAACTGGGCCCGGCCTGCTCTCCAAGGTCCCTGAGGACAGCCCGTGTGCAGACTAAACAGCTCGGGCGGCTGAAGAGAGACCAAGGAGTTAATAGTCACATGGAGATTGTTCTGGAAAACAGCCCAAGTGACAGTCCAAACAAATGTGGTACTATCATGGGTGCCTGGCTTGCAGGCTACGAGAAAACGACAATGTTTTCCTCTGCTATTCATTTTTTCTCCAAGTTTTTTAGGTCCTATTTTCTCCTTCCTGGTCCTCCTTTATGGTATCTTATATGTTAAAAAAAAAAAAAAAAGTCTGGAACAACCTATGATTACAAAGGAACAGGAATGCGGCCAAACAAGAAACCCAAAGCCCTGAATCTGCCTTATCTCAGAAAACTCTGACTTGGTCTTTTTATTTTTATTTTTCTCCTTCAGTACAAATCTCATCATTAGAGAAGTGGAGTATCATTGTGTTTTTCCCTGGTAAAGAAACCAGAAAATACACGTGTAAGATTTTCCTCCCCTGGCACTTACTAGAAGTTTCTTGAACAAATAACCTCCTTTTTCTGCTTTCATTCATTTTCAGTATTCTTTGATTTTCTCTCTACATCCTTTTCCAGTGTTATAGCCCAGTTAAATTCTATTCTTGCATCTGAAAACTCATCTTTTTTGGACGTGTCTATCATTTTCCCATTCACCGTTACATCTGGAGCTACTGCCTTACTTAGGGCAGCAAATGGACACGGGACATGAGCTCTCCTGGCCCCTGTTCCTCCCTCTGGACAACGGTGCTGTGACCAGGACCTGCTGAAGACCGACAGATGCAATATGCACAAAGTGCTGGGCACAGTGCCTGGCACATAGTAGGTATTTTTTTAAAAAAACATAGCTAAAACCAATGAGCCCAAACCCTAAATCAAACAGAATCTGCTAGTTTAGATTCTCTATGTAGGTCAAATCCTATGTATAATTTATGAATGTAGTTACTTAAAAGTTATAAGGAGGAGCCGGGCGTGGTAGCGCATGCTTGGGAGGCTTAGACAGGAGGATCACACAGGTTCAAAGCCAGCCTCAGCTACTTTGTGAGGCTCTCAGCAACTTAGTGAGACCCTGTTTCAAAATACAGTATAAAATAGGTCTGGGAGGATAGCCCGGAGGTAGAAAGCCTCTGGGTTTCACCCCCAGTACCACCAAAAAATAAAAAATAAAAATAAAATAAAAATTGTAAGGAGCACGACTTGACTTAACGGGGAACTGGGTGATCTTAGAAAGATGGCGAGAGGAAAATGGGCCCCTTGTTGTGGAGGCCGTTCAACTCAGAGCAAGCCTTCACATGGGGTAGACACGCATTGGCCAGGAGCTCTGGGGGAAACCCTGACACATTTCCCCTGTGGCTCTTTCCTTGCTGCCATCTTCCCTGGGGATCTGGGAGTTATTCTGTCAGGAATGTGGACTTTAAAATATCACTGGCCACCAGGAATACAAAGCATTTCCTTCCAAACTGACCATTACCGTACAGAAAATCTAATGCAAAATCCAGTATCTCTTTGTTTAAATCCAGAATTGCTTCTAGAGTATGTCCAGATTCTAATTACTCTAATTAATTGGATTAATTAATTAATTAACCCATTAATTAATTAATTCCAATTAATCCAACATGCCATATATCACTACCGAGCCTCTTGCTAATAGGACAAAACCTTTCTCCAGCTGAACTCGGTTTAGTCAACAAAGTCAAATGATAACACTTCATGAATACTGTCAACAGTTGTATCTGTGTGTCCGTGTGAGTGTCCGTGTGTGTGTGTCCCTGAGGATTGAGTCCAGGGGTTTTCTACCTCTGAGCTGAAGCCCAGCCCTATTCTATCTTTTATTTTGAAACAGGGCCTCGCTAGCTGAGGCTGACCAGGAACCGGCAGTTCTCCCTCTCAGCTTCCCAAGGACTGGGATTAAAAGCATGCGCCCCCGCGCCCGGCTTCCTCCTCCGAGTATCAGCTTCCCAAGTACTGGGATTAAAAGCATGCGCCCCCACGCCCGGCTTCCTCCTCCGGCTTCCTCCTCCGAGTTCCTATCGCCTTCTGTTTATTGTGGAAGATAATCAAACTGAACGACAAATGAGTTTAGCTTCCTCCTTTGGAAGAAACGATCCCAATTCTAACTTCTTGTCAGGCGTCGTGGCACATGCCTGTAAATCCCAGTACTTGAGAGGCTGAGACAGGAGGATCACAGGTTCAAAGCTAGTCTCTACAACTTCATAAGGCTCTCGACCTGTTCAAAAATAAAAAATAAAGTAGGACTGGGAGTGTAGCTTAGAGCTAGAACATCCCTGAGTTCCATCCTCAGTAACACACACACACACACACACACACACACACACACACACGCGAGCGCGCTAACTTCTTCCTGCTTTGGGAGCTTCAAGAATTCCTCGGAACACTACCAGGATAACCTGGTTGTGGAGAGCAGACCAGGAGCCTCAGGCACATGGTAAGGATGGATATCAGGAGGACACTGAAGAGGAGGCCCATTGACCATGAGCCCGGTGCCAGCAGCTCTACAAGTTGGAGGAGGAGGAGCCTGACGTTTTGGTGGCTGTCCCCACCCCAACTCATCCACCAACTGTGAGCTGGGTGCTAGTCACCATATCAGTGTTCGCCGGCATTCTCAACCAGGGCATTGTCCCTCTCCCGTCCCTTTCCACACCTCCCACAGCACTGCAGCAAGAGCTCGGTCCCGTATTCCTAGCTGACCACTCACAGCCCACCCTGGCCCCAACGCAGTCTTCTAATGAGGGTCCAGCCATGTTGTCTGACGGCATCTACACCTGCAGCGAGATTATGGCTGGGGGCTTCAGACTGACAGGGGTATGAATCCTAAGTCCACCACTTTCTTGCTGAAGATTTTAGGGGCTCTCTGAGTCCATCTCAATTGTAAAATTGAGATAATAATAGTTAAAACTGAGAAAAAGAGGCTGCTGGATACCAAGGAATCTGGCACCATGCACAGTAGGCAAAGAGGTAGCTATTATTATCGTCTGTGTGTGTGCGTGTGTGTTACATCGTATTTAAATATTTCAGTAGAGCATAGCTATACCTTTTTAACCTTGAACTTTTTCTCTTAGAACATTTCTTGATAAGATAATGCACTGCTAAATCTTTAGCAATAATCATCTTCAGGGTAGAGTAAGCTCTGAGATGAAGTGTCCTGGGAAATTTAATTGTCCACTTGCTACAGAGAATTTAGTCTGGTGTGGGAGGAAAATTTCCCATAAATCCCATAAGTGATGTGCTATAACAAGCAAACCAACACACAAAAAAGGCCATATGTTGGCCGTGACTCTTGGAGGGCCGTGGAAATGCTGTTACCAAGGCTTAAATTGTTTGTCATCCTTAAGATTTACACCAAATACTCTGGTTTCAGAACCTATTACTTAGCAAGGTGTCACGTATCGTTCAATTAGGCTCAGTGTTCACACATACTAAAAGGGATCCGCTCTCGGCCATCTAGGGGCTTAAACAGACACAAAGGAATCGGAAGCACAGTCCCTGTTCTCAAATACCTCTTTCTGGCTAGCGTATAAAGTAATTAAATGACAATACAAAACAGTGTTTGATGAAGGGAGGAAATAAATGGCCTGGGCATTAGAGGATTCCTACTTCTCACCTGTCCAGCTCTCTACGCCTATCCCACACACTGCCGCTTTGTGCCCCTCACTCACAGCTGCTCGGCACAGCATAGTGAACCATTCCCTGATGACCTCTCCAGGCGGATTACAACTGCGGGGCGTGGTGGCGCAGGCCTGCAATCCCAGCACTTGGGAGGCTGAAATAGGAGGATCACAGGTTCAAGGACAGGCCAACCACTTAGGGAAACCCAGTTTCAAAATAAAAAATAAAAAGGGTGGGAGGGGGGTGTTGCCCAGATGTAGAATGCCCCTGGGTTCAACCCCATGACCTAACTAACTAAATAAGTCAGGTTCCAGCTCCAACTTTCCATACTGTCACCCAGCTCGCCCACATACCCTCCCATGGACATTTCCTGAGCACATTCTGACTCCAGGCTGCTTACAGTGTCTATACTAGCCCTCTTCCTGAGTCTTCTTTTTTTTTTTTTTTTTTTTTGCAGGTCTGGAGATGGAACCCAGGGGCATTCGACCTCCGAGCTACAACCCCTGCCCTATTTTTTATTCTTTATTTTGAAACCGGGTCTCACTGAGTTGCAGAGGGCCTCACTAAGTAGCTGAGGCTGTCCGCGAACCGCGATCCTCCGGTTTCCGTGCGCCACCATGCACCTGAGTCTCCGGTCTCCGTGCGCACCGGCTACCTGAGTTTTCTTTAACCTTACGCCCAGTACCTACTCCTTTATCACACAATTCAACTGTCACTTCTTCTCTGAAGCCTTCTAGTCACCACCCTGGTAGAACCCACTGTCTCTTTCCTGACTGGCCCACACTGTACTGTACCCTCTCTGTCAACTTCTACCTGTCATATTTTATTGGCTTTATTTATTAACTCTGCGTCTATGAGTTAGTAAGCTCCTGGAAGGCAAGGATTTTATTATTCATCTTTGTATTTCTGTCAGGGAGTAAGTACTCAATATACACTCCTAAAGAAAACTCAGTATGAATATATGGACCGTGCCAAGTGCAGAAAAGATAAAGGAAAGAGAAAGTCCAGCAGAAAAGGGCACTTGCAGAAGGAGAAAGAAGAAAAGGAAAAAAGAAGCCAGGTGAAGTCAGATCATTAGGATTAGCAGCAAGAAGACTAAACTCAACAAACTTTTATCACTAAACACAACTCACAAAGGGATGGCAGGTCTGGTAGAGCCACCCACAGACAGCGATGCAGAGAGAGCTTTGGAGGGTGGTGCTGGACTCTATAGCGCCTCATAATGACATTAACAACAATAAACACTGCACGATCCACAGCAACACACGTCAGCGATCACGCACTCCGACAGGCGCGGCGTCTCACGTGGCTAATAGCTTTCCATCCTCACACCAGCCCCTTAAGGGAGGGACTTTCTCTGTACATCTTCATAGACGAGGAAACCAAAGCTCACCAAATTCAAGATATGAATCCAAGGTAATACAACTAGAAAACAGACGGTCTGAAATTCAAGCCCAAACCCGGGCTTTCAACTGCAATGACCAGGGTGCTGGCAAATGCTTCACAGAGTTAGTATAACTACACTATCCTGTGATGCCCCTCATCATCAGTTAATTTGTTTAAGATTTCAAAGTTTAGGATGTGAGGTTCCCCTCCAATAAGTAGATGTAAATGCGTGATAAAGTTTTGCTTTCGAAATGTACCAAAGACCATCTGGATTTGATATGCTTTACATTAAAAAACCCAGAACTATTAAATACATTTTATGATTTGCTATGAAATAGAATTTAAAATGTAAATCTACTATCAGCTCCCTGTTTCATTCATGCTTCAAACTGAGCTCACTGTGATGTTGTTATGAAGTGAGCTAGTAGAAACTTACAGACTGTGACATGGAGTCTTCTGTTCTAACCCACGGACCAGTGCTGCACATCAGAACGTGAGAGGAGATACATGGTTTTAAATGTTCTAGTAGAGACATTGAAAAAATATAAAACACAGGTAACAAGTTTTTTTTTTGGTGTGGTACTAGGGATTGAACCCAAAGATATTCTACCTCTGAGCCAGATCATCAACCCTATTTTATTTAATTAATTAATTTTTTTTTTTTTGGAACAAGGTCTCAGTAAGTTGCTGAAAGGCTCGCTAAGTTGCTGAGGCTGGCCTTGAACCTAGGATCCTTCTGTCTCAGCCTCCTAAGTTCTGGTATTACGGGTGTGTACCACCATGCCCAGCCCACAGGCAACAATTTTAATTATATATTTTATTTAGCCCAGTGTACCCAAAACATTATCACTTCGCCATGTAACCCATATGAAGAAGTATTAAATTATTCATGAGATACTTCACATTCTTCTTTTCTTACTAAGTCTTCAAAATCTGGTGTGTATTTTACACTCTGGCACATCCCAATTTGGATGCTAAATTTTCATCAGAAATGCCTAATCTTTATTACATGAAATTTATAGCTGAGAAAAGTACAGAATACATTCATGGACACATTGCTCCAAATGTACTTACAAGCATCCCCATAAAGTTGCCAAAAAAAAAAAACTTTAAAAAATTTAATTATTAGATCAGCTCGGTCACATTAGCCCCATACCAGTAGACACGAATGACTAGTGGCAACTGCGCTGGACAGTGTAGCCACGGCGCGTGCCCCCCACACATGCTAAAAATGGCATGGTCAGAAATGTAAACGGCCTGTGAGCTACACACGTAAAGCAAGCATTCTTATGAAGGAGACTTGACAGCATCAACTGCTTCCACTGAAGGTGCTCCGCCATGGTTGAAAATATAGAGAGAAAATGACTCTGAGCGACATTATTAACTCCTTACTTTTCTAACAAGTTTTACTTGGGGTCGTTGAATGAATACTCAGTTCATGTGACTGTGGAACTTAGAAATTTTATCCCAACAAATCCTTGTTTGCAAAATCAAGAAAACTAAGAGGATTAGGTGTTTCCATGTTAGTTAAACTAGGAAAACAGAGTTTCTGCTGTTTATTTTAAAAGCTAATTGTACACAGGGAGGAACCGTTGGTATGAAATAGGATTCCATGTACCGAAGGAAAAGGAGAAAAGGAAAGTTAGCTCCAGTTTCTTCAAGGCTAAGTCTTGTGCATTCTTTCCATTTCAGAGTGCCAAGACAGGTTTGCAATCACTACCAATTCTGACCTGGATTGCAGAAGTAAGAAAGCTACTAATTCACTCCATATTTATTTCTAATTATTGCATTAACCTCTACTAAACTGACTTTTAAAAGGTCTCGTGTAAAGAAAAAGGACATACATTAAAAGTGCCTATTACTGCCCTGCCTCATGCCACTGTCCTGCTTAACCAGAGCCACCATGATGGGCTCAGGGCAAATCCCGTCTTAGCAGCCGCACTTCCCAACAGAATCGAGGCAGGCTGGGGCAGCTCCGCAAGACAGAGGCGTTTCCGCACATGGTCAAGCTCCTATGAGCTCTGCGGCCACGAGAGGCCATCCATCCGCCCGTCCACTCCTCAGGTACGGCACAGGGAGATGGGTCTCGGGGCAGACACAGGACGACTATTCCTTGCTCATGACAGTGCTGACAGAGACCAGGCACTCAAGAAATATTTGTTGAACGAGTGAATGGGAGGATGGATTCTAAGGTAAGGAGGGTGGGATGGAGGGCGGTCAGCGCAATGGTGTCATTTTTTTATGTGTGGTACTGAGGATTGAACCCAGGGGTATTCTACCTCCGAGCTACACCCTCAGCCCTTTTTATTTAATCTTGAGACAGGTTCTTGCTAAGTTGCTGAAGGGTTTAAGTTCTGAGACTGCCCCTAATTAGGACTGCTGATTAATAGACAAATAAATCAGACAGCACTTGTCAGGAGCATTGCTATCCAACTACATTGTTCCATTTGTTAGCAGTTTGCCAGCATATCTCCTTGGCCCGGCCAGTTCATGGGGCCTGGCTGTGTAGCATACAGTTCTGTGGATCACCCCGTCGGTTTTGGATGTTTTTGGGGTGGGGGGACAGTTACTACAGGTCAAATCTAGAGGCATTCTACCTCCAAGCTACACCTCCAGCCCTATTTTGGGTTTTATTTTGAAATAGAGCTTTGCTAAATTGCTGAAGGTCTCACTAAGGTGCCAAGGCTGGCTTTGAACCTGTGATCCTCCTTCCTGATTCAACCTTCCAAGTCCTGGGATTGTAGGTGTGAGCCATTGTGCCTGGGTAGTTTTGTAATATTTAAACAGTCATTTTGCCACCGTTAATTTAGAAGTTTTCATCACCTCAAAAAAGAAACTCCCTGGCTATTAAGCCTTGGTCCCCCTTCCACTAAGATCTAAGGAACCACTAACCAAATACAGAAAGATTTGACTTACAATGAGCTTACATCTGGATAAACCCACCAAAAGTTTATAACATCTTAAGTCAAAAATGCATCTAATAATCTGTTCTACCAAACATCATAGCTGTTGCAAGTCAGGACTATATATACCATGATATTTTTTACAGCTCCCAACAGGTACTAAAAGAGCATAACACATATTCCCCCAAATCCCAATACAGTGGCTACTGAAGTGGACAGGTCTGCCCTGGCCTGCGAGACAATCTACAGAGCTCACCACGGACATACATCCCCAGCTCTGAACTATACATTCTAAATGAGTGAAATGTACAGAACATGAAAAAGGTCTTTTTCTGTGTATGATACCTGGATCGAATCCAGGGGTGTTCTACCTTCAAGCTACACCCCTCAGCCATTTTATTTTTTTATTTTTGTAACGGGGTCTTGCTAAGTTGCTGAGAATAGCCTCAAACCTGTGATCTTCCTATCTTAGCCTTCCAAGCACCAGGATTAAAGCCGTGTGCCGCCACAACCGGATCAAATAATAGCTCAATAAAGCTGTTCTTCTTTAAATGTTGTTACTTAGCAACATGATGATTGTGCGAGACAGAGACTAGGTTGTTAAGAGCCTGCTTCAGCAAGGAAGGCAGCGAGGGAGGCAGGCGCTTGCATCAGTTTTTTCTGCTTTTGCTATTGTCCTGGGCCAAATTCCGTGTCCTCTAACTCCACTATTAGAACAGCCGCAGCTCAAATGGCTCCTGGCTTTTCCATGAGAAGAGCCGGGGGCCGTGCTGAACTGGAGAGGGTTGCCCCCAAACACAACCAACACAGCGAACAGCCATGCCCACCTCCGGCTGAGAGATGCCAGGGGGGAGGCCAGGCACTAATTATTTTGTAAAATGGCAAATCCAGTGGGAGAAAGAGAGAGTTTCACGACTTACTCAAGCTCCTCACTAACACCATTTAAAGAACAGCTTTATTAAAATATTCTTCAATCCAAATGTGGTGGCGCACGCTTTGTAATCCTGAGAGTTGGGAGGCTGAGAAAGGAGGATCACAGTCCTTGGTGACCACACTGAAATGGCATTCTGAACTCTGGTCAGGTGGACTAGCCTCCTCACCCAATTTAGTATCAAAGAAAACATCTGGGGCGTATTTAAAAACATGAAATAACGCGGGGCGTGGTGGCGCACGCTTGTAATCCCCGCGCTTGGGAGGCGGAGACAGGAGGATCGCGCAGGTTCGAAGCCAGCCGTGTTGGCTTAAGAGACCCTGTTTCCAAATAAAAAATATAAAATAGGTCTGGGAGTGTAACCTGGAGGTAGAAGGGTTTCCAGGAACCCCAGTACCACACACACACACACACACACACACACACACACACACACACACAAAACATTAAATAACATCCACTGTGCCACCGTGGGGGAAGGCAAGGCCCACAGCGGCCACCTCACAGGCCTCCGAATCCCTGGTACCACGTACTCCTACCAACCCCAGGAAAAAGTTCAGAAAATCATTTTTTCCTTTCTTTCCCTCTTTCACTCACTTCAAATACAAAAGTTTCCATCCTGGCCCCTCCCTCCCTCCAGGACTGTGTCAAAGTAAAGGACACAAAAGAGAGTATATTCCGCTCTAGTCAGGGCTATTTCTGTTGATCTGAAAGTGATAAAAGAGATGAGGGCCATTGCACAATGCGGTCCTTTCTGAGATGTTTTGTGAAACAGTGCGTTCCAGGGCCTTCCACGTCTTCTCTACTGAGATAGCAAATCTGCATGGAGCGACATTGGACCCAGATAGGAAAAGTCAAGGCCTGTAGCGGGGCGCTCTTCCAGATCCTAGGACTGGCGGCTGGAACTGATGGCCTGCGGCTGGAGGGCCCTCTGGGAGCAGCCTGGGTGGGGACTGTCAGCTCCCAGCTCCTGCCTGACATCCGGGACCTTGCTGAGGGACCTCAGCCCATGTCATTCTCTGCGCTTCCTCTCTCCCTTCACGCAGGGTCAGGCAGAAGCTCTCTGCAGACTCTGTACAACCTGACGTACTCCTCTTAGTACCTTTGCCGATGCTGACCCTGGCCTAGAATATTCTTGCCTTAAACTCCATTGCTCCGATGCCAGGGTTTCCCCTGCCACCTCCTGCAGGAAGCCCTCCAGGTTGTCTCCCTCCGTTCCACTCCAGTGCCTCTCCCATGCCTCTTTTGTAGCGTTTATCACTCTCTACCTTGGGTTTTCATCTTGTAGCATTTATCATTTTCTGGGCTTTCTAGTTTTATTTTACTTGTTCAAAAGTATGTTGAGGCTGAGGACTGAGCATTGTTGTATTATGAACCTTTGTGTTTTGTTGTTTTGGGCAGACACTACCATGGCCCTGGCAATAGCTGTTCTTTTTCCTTTGCTAATAGGACTCCAAGGTCCCGTGGCTGCCGGCTTCGAAGCCTCGGGCCTCAGCCCTGCACAGCACCAGGGCTTACCACTGTGCGCTCGCCAGCTATTCTTGGAAGATGAAATAATTCTTGGGATGGTTATCTGCAGAATTCTGTTTGAGGAAAGGGGATGATCCATCATTAAAGAGACAAGGAAGAGATATTATTATCACTGTTTTGGTTTTTTTGCAAAATAAATTGAAAGATACAGCTGGGAGTGGAGGTGCGTGCTGTGCCCGTAATCCCAGGTATGAAGGAAGATTAAAAGTTCTAGGCCAGCCTCGGCAACATAGAGAAAACACAGGGTCCCCTCAAGCACCTGGGAGTGTGCTGCCCAGTGACTCAGGCCTCCTGCCAGGCCCACTGCTGCTGCTGCTGCTGCTACTGCCACTGCTCGTCTCCTCCTCCTCCTCCTTTTTTTGGTACTGAGGACTGAATCCAGGAGCATTCTACCCTTGAGCTACACCCCAGCCCTGTTTATTTTTTTGTTTTTGAAATAGGGTCTCACTCAGTTGCTGAAGCAGGCCTCAAACATAGTTTGAAGGTTCAAGAATAACCTCAGCAACTTAGCAAGACTTGCAGCAACCTAGGGAGACTCTATTTCAAAACAAAGCAAAGGGCTGGGGGTGTATCTCAGAGGTAGGACACCCCTGAGCTCAATCCCCAGTACCACACAAAGAGGCCCTACATCCAATCTCCAATACTATAAGCAAGAGAGAAGAGAGAGAGAGAGAGAGAGAGAGAGAGAGAGAGAGAGAGAGAGAGAGATCTCTTCTAAAACCCTCATCAATTCTTTGTACAGTTTATGTTTAAAGCACCAGTTGCCCAATTGCTCTTTGATCCGCATCCATCTGTCTGCAGCCAGTGTGGACGCAGTCTCTCTCTGTGTGTAATAAGCCAGAGGTCTAAGAGACAGAAAGAAAGAAGACCAGGGAACTCAATGGGCCCGGCCAGAGACGTGGGCCAAGCCCGCTGCTAGCCGAGGACTCTCAGGAGGGGGAGGCGACCGTCCTTGGAGCTGTTCCTCCTGTCACAGGACAAGTGGAGTTTGCTGTTTGGTAGACTTGAGGGTGGGAAGAGTTGGAGCAAGAGGAAAAGATGCTTGGAGCAGAAGAATAAGACATAAGATGCCAGGGGACGGAGGCTGTGAAGTTAAAACCAGTGACTGCTCATCTCCTGAGACAGGGAGGAGGGTAGAGGCATTTCTGAACTGAAAACTAAAGCTCCTGGTCCACTCCGGCTTGCTCCCGGCCAAGGCTGCGCACCAGTCTTTCTCTGGCCAGATTCTTTACTGTGTATGCACTTGTCCGTAGGCTGGACAAGGCAGATACTATAGGCTTTTTGATTTATGAGTCAGGACGGGCCGTGGAGACTGGGGTGTTTGGTGCACCATTCCCTATACTTTTCAGAAGGCCCCAAATGCGTCAATAAAATAATAAAAAGTTGCAAGATACTGAAGTTTTAGTATTAAGAAAAAGCACATAGCCGGGCGTGGTGGCGCACGCTTGTAATCCCCGCGCTTGGGAGGCGGAGACAGGAGGATCGCGCAGGTTCGAAGCCAGCCGCGCGCGCTGGCTTAGGAGACCCTGTTTCCAAAAATGAAAATGTAAAAATAGGTCTGGGAGTGTAGCCTGGAGGTAGAAGGGCTTCCAGGAACCCCAGTACCACCAAAAAAAAAAAAAAAAAAAAACACATAAAATGAAT
>NC_137791.1:105474238-105496738 GCF_963383645.1 Muscardinus avellanarius | reverse complement strand
CTTCCTTCAGTGTCTTGCAATAAACTTTCTATTTATTCAAAATCCAGCTAAAACAACACGTCTGTCGATTGGAAGCTGGGCGCGGGGGTGCGCACCTGTGATCCCAGTACTTGGTCCTTAGCTTATTTTTTTTTAAAAGGGGTTCTTTTTTTTTTTTTTTTTTGTCTTTTTTGGAACTGGGGATCTAACCCAGAGCGCCACACCTGCAAAGCAGGCGCTTTGCCGCTGAGCTACATCCCGGCCCTGATCCCAGTACTTGGGAAGCTTGAGATAGAAGGATCGCAGGTTGGAAGTCAGTGTGTGGTTTAACTGAGCAAGACCTTGTTTCAAAATAAAAAATAAAAAGGGGTGGGAGTGTGTGTTACACACACACACACACACACACATCAGTTGATAGATAAGCAAAAGCAACATAGACATACAATGAAATATTATTTAACCATAAAAAGAAATGTACTAAGGCATGCTACGACACAGATGAATCTTGGAAACATATATACGGAGTAAAATAAGCCAGACGTAAAAGGCCACACGCAGCGCAATTCCATTCACATGAAATGCTCAGAAGAGGCAAATCCATAGAGATAGACAGTAGACCAGTGGTTGCCCGGGGTGGGGAGAGAGAAACGAGGAGTATGCCTAAAGAGTATAGAGTTTCTTTTTGGAGTAACAAAAATGTCCAGGAATTACATAATGGTGATGTTTGCACAACTTTGTGAATACGCAAAAGTCTAGTGATTTTTATACTTTTAAATAGTGAGCTTTATGATATGTGAATTATAACAAAAAATCCAGGTAAAAGGCCACTGTCCCTTCCTCTGGGCTCCCTAGTGTCCCACGCTGTGTGATGTCACACAGGCCAGTTGTCCCCTCTGACAGTGAGCAGCTTGAGGACACGAGGAGCGTCCTGCCGCCCAGGACCCGGCAGCATGACTGTGGGTGCCCTAGTTGCCCACTCATTGACAGAATAAGCATCTGAGGGAGGAGCGGGACAGGAGAAAGCAGTCATGTACTGACTGAAGACAAGGAGGTGTTACGAGAAATGTGTCACCCGCAATACACTGTCACAAAAACATCAGAGTACACTGTTAGACTAGGATGGCCACCACGTCACGCTCATGGAATATACTCTCCTGGGTCCACAGTCCTGTATGCAGCCTGTCACTGAGCACAGGGTCATTATAAAGCATGTGATTATGATTTATTTCCTCAAGAGTGCAGGCTTTTTAAGGACCAGGCCAGGAGGAAGAGAATCGCCCCCTCTGCCCAGGCCCAAGCCCTGGGGAGTATTTTTTTTTTAACATTTTAAAATTTTATTAAAAATCTTGATAGAGATGTATACAGCAAAAGTAGTTCCTTCCCACAATGCTATGATGCTCAAATATGTCAGTAGAATCATCATTCAATAGAATCAGTAGTTTATTTCTAAGTCTTCACCCACGAAACAAAGCTTACCATCTCTATCAACTTCTCAATAATTGGGTGGAAGGCGTGTTATAAGGGGTTCTTGATCTAGACCTGTTACCTTTTGTTCAGCTCCCCGCCCTGGGGAGTATTAAGTCCACGTATGAAACAGCAGGAGATGCCCTTTTACACCACTGAGACTGAAACAAGCTCAGGCTCGGACCTCTGTCTCCCTCCTTGCAGCTGGGCTTGTCCATGCCAGGTACATAAGCAAACCCTGAATGTAGAGACTGCTGGAGCGGTAACTACCTCGACTCCCAGGATAGCGCCCCGCCAAAGCTGTTGTTAGTAACACAGGCATGATTCTAAGATGCTGGCACAGAGTCACGCTCCGGGTGAGCACACCTATGAATGAATCCCTGTAGTGAAACCCCTCTGACAAGACCCCGCGGACTGAAGGTCAACGTCTCTTATGGACATTCCTCGGACTCAGCGGCTAATTCTGCTGTCATCGCTGATTTGGGAAAAGAAGACAGTGTGAAACACACAGTCTTAGACTACATTTCCATCCTTCTTCTTACATCCACCTTCGCTGGAAAGACAGGTGTAAAAGAGAAACCAAGACTTGCATTTGAAATGCCTGGGTCAAATTTCAGGCTCCATGTGAACTAAACACGTTTCCTCATGGACTCTCCGCATTCATTTCTGTAAAACAGGTCTATGAACCTCACAGAGAGGACGCAAGGACTAGGTGAAACAAAACGAGGAACAACAGTAGTATGTAGAATTGGAGTCACAATAGAGCTGGGTCCAGCGGCACATGCCTATCATCCCAGCCACTTGGGAGGCTGAGGCAGGGGGATTGCAAGTTCAAGGCCAGCCTAGAAAATTTAGCAAGACTTTGTCCCCAGATAAAGCTCATTGGTAGAGCAGGTTTGATCCCCAGTACTATGGGGTATGAATATTCAGGGGGAAATGCAATATAGCTCAAGAAAAAGTATGTAAAAAAATAAACATATTACAAAGTCTGAGATGGTTCTTTAAGAAGTAGGAACCTAGGTAATTTTACCATTTCATATGAGCTTTCTTTTTTATTTTGCTTTCTATAAACTTCTTTGACCACGAGATAAAATCCTTACAATTTGGTTACTTCTTGCCTTTCTGGCCTCATTTCTCGCCTTCCTGGCCTCATTTCTCTCTTAGCACTAGAGATTCCCCTCAAATGACAGCTTTTTTTTTTTCTTCCTCCCTCTGACTCTCTTTCAAGATTCATTCAAGAATCATCTCTAGGGCTAGGGAAGTAGATCAGTGGTAAAGCACGTGCCTCACCAGGCCTTGGATCAATCCCCAGCATCGTGAGTGTGTGTGTGTGTGTGTGTGTGTGTGTGTGTGTGTGTGTGTGTGTTTGCGCGCGCGCGCGCGCGCGTGCGCGTGTATTTAATTCTAGGTCAAAATCGCCTGGATTCCAGTCCTGGCTCTGTCCTTACTAGCTACGCTATATTAATCAAGTAACTTAACTTCTGTGCCCCAGTATTCTCACTCGTAAATAGGAATAATAATTATATGTACTTCATAGTGTTCGTATGTGGATTAAATGAGGCGATCTCTGTAAAGTGCTAAGAACAGGACCTGGCACATAGCTCCTGCAATATAAGTGTGAAATCCTCAGATTAAACTAATGCTACTGATTTTTATTACCATGTCTAGAAGGTACCATGGCACTCATTTTTAATTTTTAAGGCTTTGGTTTCTCTGTACTAGACCACAGCACCTTTAAACCAGAAATCTTTTTGTATTGTTGATATGGGAAAAAAATGTCTTTTAGGGAATCGAAAGAACAAATAAATATCTCTGCTAGAGAAAGCATTAAAAAAACATTTTTGTTTACACATATCATCCAGTATGTGAACTCTTTATAACTGTATATTTTGTCTGCATTTTATGTGTCCAATGCCTGACGAGGAACCTGTATCTACCCAATGAATAAATAAATAAATGGCTGGAGTAATTACTACCAAAAAGGTTAAAAAAGAAAAAGAATCTTTGTGAAGAGTATTGGATGCAAACTTGAACTCCTTCTTCAAAACATAGACCATGGGAAGCCCACAAAGGTCTTAGATTAATCAGGATCCGTCATCTGGTACACTTTGTCAAGGATTACCACTGATGAGGTCTGTATAGCCAACAAGAGACATGAGAACTCAAATGATGAAGCATCGGGTGCGGCCTTCCGTACAAAAGCCCATGCCTCTGTACGGAAGAAAAGACTGAGTTGAAATGGGATTCAAATGTCAGTTGCACAGAAGATCAAAAGTTGAAGTGAAATTAAGTTAGCCACCCCTACAAGTGAGCTTCGGAAGGAAGGAAGGAAGGAAGGAAGGAAGGAAGGAAGGAAGGACAGCTTTAACTAGAAGTTTCTGGAAACTCTGAATTGACTCACTGACCATAACTCTATAATATGCTTTGTGGAAGAACAATGGGACGCGGGGTCTTGATCTGACATCGAGGGGTAACTAGATGCCTGGCGTGGTGGCGCACGCCTGGAATCCAGCCGCTCAAGAGGCTGAGGAGGAGGAGGGCAAGTGTGAGGCCGGCCTGGGCAGCTTAGCAAGACCCTGGTTCAAATCAAAAAATAAAAGGGATGGGATGAAGCTCAGTGGTAGAGCACCCTGGGTTCAATTCCCAGTAACACGCACACACGCACGCACACACACACACACACACACACACACACACACACACACAGGCACACATGCTAGAAACTCCATGAATGACAGTAACCAAGCCTGCTCGAGGCAAAAGATGGGCAGTTCTTTCAATCAAACCAATAAGGCAGTTGTAGAGCTGTTGTGACCTTAATGCCATGGTACAACGCAAGAGAGAATTTCCCAGCATTTCAGTATCCATCATCCTCCTATCTACCAAATCTGAAGGTATTTTATACAGAGAAAAAAAATAGGAGCTCATGAAAGCTGTATTTTATTTCCACTCTGAGGAAGTCAAACCTGAACTCATGTCAGTTTTTAGGAAGATTCTTATACCCTTATGATATCTATCTCCTAAGCTGCTGGTGTTTTCCTTTTGGCCATAATTAATTTCTTGTGGAAACTGGGTAAACAACTTCCCCCAGCCAATAACAACTGCAAATGCATTTATCTTTCTGCCTCAAATCTACGGGACAACAAATATTGACCAAAATGTTTCTTCAAAGAAAAATGCCAGCCTAGTACATGGCATTCGATTCTAGTCATCGTGAATGTTTGCTGCTTCCCAAAGGCGTTGACAGGCAACGGCTCCCTGGCACCCCCATCTGATAGAGGTCCCCCCCAAAGAGCAGACAGCATCGCAGGAGCATTTGTCTTTTTTTTTGGTGGTGGTGGTACTGGGGTTCCTGGAAGCCCTTCTACCTCCGGGCTACACTCCCAGGCCTATTTTATATTTTTGAAACAGGGTCTCTTACGCCAGCGAACCCGCGCGATCCCCCTGTCTCCGCCTCCCAAGCGCGGGGATTACACGCGTGCGCCACCACGCCCGGCCAGCATTTGTCATTTTAAATGAAGTCACAAGGTAGAGTTGGTAGAGCATAGACAGGACTTCCTTCTACCTAACCTAAAACCTTAAGCTTTGGGCATCTGCAGGTCTGAAAAGATTCTACAAATTTTCTCAAAAGCCCAGCTTTATCAGAACTTTATATATACCTTGTCCCCCAAACATGGGAAATAAAAAAAGAGAGAGTATGACAAAACTGGGAATATTTTAATTATACCGTAGCTTCTAAAAAAACATTCTTAGACCCTGAGCAAGAAACATCGAAGTGACCACCATTCAGAACTGCAATGGGAAAAATATACTTTCTTATGATATTAGAGTTGAACTCGGGGGTGTTCTACCTCTGAGCTGCACCCCCACCCAGCTCTAGTTTTGGTTTTGTTATTATTTTGTTTTGTTTCTTGTTTTCTGTTTATTTATTTATTTATTTGCGGGTCTGGGGATGGAACCCAGGGACATTTGACCTCTGAGCCACACTCCCCGCCCTATTTTTTATTCTTTATTTTGAAACAGGGTCTCACTGAGTTGCAGAGGGCCTCACTAAGTAGCTGAGGCTGTCTGCGAACCGCGATCCTTCGGTCTCAGCCTCCCGAATGCTGGGATTACAAGCGTGCGCTACCACGCCCGGCCTTGTTTTCTGTTTTTTAAATCTTCAAACAAGACTGTACTAAAATTGCTGAGGCTGTCCTCAAACCTGTGATCCTCCAGTCTCAGCCTCTGGGATTACAGGCATGCGCTACCACACCTGGCTGAAAACTACACTATTAATCTGAAGGCTTTTCTAGGGTCCTGATAAACTAATGTCTTGAGAACAGAGAAGCATTCGATTTTGCCACTGACCATTTCTCCTCGGATTGTGAATCATCAGAAGAGAAGCCAGCACTGAAACACTAAAGGGAAGGACTGGGGGTACCGTTCAAGGCCTTGGGTTTACGGCCTAGGATTACTGCAAAGACAAACAACAAACCACAAAAACAGAACAAACGAAGGACAACTAGAGGAAGGAACACTGCGGGGCGTGGAGGACAGTAGTGGCTGGGGAGGCAAAGCTGTCCAGACGCAGGCTCAGCCTTGGCGCTGTTGACATCTGGGGCTGGACAGTGCTCTGCTGTGAGTGGCCCTCTGGTGTACTGTACACAGTGAGCACCTTTCCCAGCCTCTACCAACTAGATGCAGGTAGCACCCCAGCCCCCGCCACCATCTCCCCAATTTTGACAATCCGAAACATCTCCAGACAGGTTCAAATGTCCCGTGGAAGACAAGATGTCTCCCCATGGAGAATCACTGACTAGTCTAGGCCCAGTTTATGTAACCGGCGATCTTCACTATCTCACATGGGTTTCAGGAGTCAAGAATCAGGTCTGATGCCCAGCATGGTGGTGTATGCTTGTAATTCTAGTGCTCCGGAGACTGAGACAGGAGGAGCACAGATTTGAGGCCAGTGTCAGCAATTGAGTAAGATCTCAGCAACATAGTGAGACTCTGTTTCAAAATTAAAAAATAAAATAGGGCTGGGGGACATAGTTCAGATGAAGAGCACCCCCCTGGGTTAGCCGGGCATGGTGGTGCACGCTTGTAATCCTTGCACTTGGGAGGTAGAGACAGGAAAATGGCACAGGTTCGAAGCCAGCTGTGCTGGCTTAAGAGACCCTGTTTCCAAATAAAAAAGTATAAAATGTGTCTGGGAGTGTAGCCCAGAGGTAGAAGGGTTTCCAGGAACCCCAGTACCACTAAAAAAAAGAAGGAGGAGGAGGAGGAGGAGGAGGAGGAGGAGGAGGAGGAGGAGGAATATCCCTGGGTTCAGTCTCTAGTCACACACACAAGATTGGGTCTGCAAAAACTTTAAGATTTGGAACAAGCCATCCATCCCAGCAGTTTCCTCCCTGTGACATAATACCAGGGTGACCGCCCTCCATCCACCCCATTCTGATCTTCCCTACAGACATCCTCTAAGCACTACAGATTTGAACCATGAAAGTAAAAGGACTTGGAATTAGGGAAATTTGAGCTATGAGCGTCAGAGTTGAGCTCGACACCTCCCATCCCTTCTCCCCAGTATGAAAGGTAAGAAGACTGAAAACTAGAAAGGTTAAGGCTCCACGTCCAGGATCAGTGGTTGCAGGTGATACGAGCTGATGGCAGAACTTGGTGAGCAGACTGGACCCTGGCTTAGGAGCCAGCTTTCTCCAAGCCCGAGCTCATTTGGAATTCCGGCCTTACAGGAGGCTGAATGCTGACCACCATTTACCACCGGCAAGTTCCGCGGCACGTCAGTCCCCCGAGTCCACACCCGTCAAGTCAATAGAAAGCAGGACCCGTTCCTTGGGGGAAGGTTGTTGATTAAGTGGGTTGTTGATTAAGGGTTGTTGATAAAGGTTGTTGATAAAGTCATGCCTGGCATACAGCGGGTGCTTATTAAATGCCAGCCATTGCTACTTTCTCCTGTCAACTTTCAATTTGCTATATTTTTTTCAATTTGAATTTCTTGTTACAGATAGCCGTTCAGCAATGACTCATCACAGCGCCCCCCCTTTTATCCAATATACAGTCTCACCAAAGTATCTTTCTTACGAAAAATAGTAAACACAGAATTCAAATAAATGGGAAAACTTCAGACCCTACATATCCTTTTGGAAATTGACCCATCTTGGGCAAAACCAAAAAAAAACCCCACACCATTTGGCCCGCTGAAGCAATAATAAATTTGGTCACACTCCACGGGCTCCGCTGCGCCGGTGCACCAGAACGCACAGCTGCAGCCGCTGGCCGTTTCTGTCTGTGATTGTGACATGCCCACGGTAACCTCCACCCAACCCGGAAACATCCTTTTTCACTTTTATTGGTTGTATTGTAATTTTACACCATATTGTGGTACAGAGTGTGGGGGAAAATGCCTGCCCGGAACTCTCGTGCCCTCCCCAGCCCTCTAGTCTCTAACTGGAATTGGCAGTTTTGTACACATTCACGGCATTATTTCTACTATCGCAGTTTTTAATGACTTCCTCTCCTTGCCTATTCCCTAGTCCCCTCAGTCATTTCCCTGGGGTCTCTGCTCGTCTATCTGATTTGCCCCCACATCTTAAAACGTCCCTTTTTGCGACCAAGTTTTCTATTTCTTCAGACCAAATTGTAGCATTTTATTCCTATGCATTTGGAAACGTATGCTCACTTACTTTTGTATAATAATCACTAAAGGTGGGGGGAAGGGTGCTAAGTATAAACAGCTAAAACTTCCATGGCTAACCCCCGCCCCATTCCCTATGCCCTGCTCGATATCCTACCCCAGGGTCTCTGCCAAGCTTAATACGCTCACAAACTGAGTTTGCTAGGGATATATGGCCACCTGTGTCGGGCCTGGTGGCACACACATGTAGTCCCAGCTCCTCAGGAGGCTGAGGCAGGAGGATCATTTGCGCTAAGGAGTTTGAGGTAACATATTGAGCCTGGGTAACATACTGAGACCTCGTCTCATAAATAAATGCGTAAGCCGGGCATGGTGGCACCTGCCTGTAATCCCAGTACTTGGGAGCCTGAGACAAGAGGATTATGGGTTCACAGCCAACATCAGCAATTTAGTGAGGCCTTCTGCAATTTAATGAGAACCTGTTTCAAAATAAAAGATAAAACAGGGCTGGGGGGGGTGTTGCTCAGAGGTAGAGTGTCCCTGGGTTCAATCCCTAGTACCACAAAAAAGATAATAACATAATATTAATAATAATAACATTGTTAATATATTAGCAGTATAATAGCATCACTAATATATTTGTCTTATGTTATTATTATATTATTAATAATAATCACAGGTTGGAGGACAGCCTCAGTAACAAGATTCTCAGCAACCTAGTGAGATCCTGTTTCAAAAACAAAACTAAAAAACAGGCTGTGGGTATAGCTTGGAGATAGAATGCTTCTGGATTCAATCCCCTGTACCACAAAACTAATTAAGTAGTTAATTACTTAGTATTTTAAGTATATACAGAATAATATTTAGCATGTTACTAAATGTTTATATTACCATAAATCATTTGTTCAATACATAATGTAAACATCACCTTTAAATATATACAATTAATTTGAATCAGAAGGGGTTCTTTTGTTTTGTTTTTGTGGTACTGGGAATCAAACCCAGGTCCCACACATGCTAGACAAACAAATGTTCCACTATGGAGCTACACTGACCCCAAAGATTCTTGAGAACTGAAATTATCCATTAAATTTTGTGAGGCCCTCTGCAACTTAGAGAGACTCTGTCTCAAAATAATAGTGACGAGCCAGGTGTGGTGGTGCATGCTTGGAATCCTGGTACTTAGGAGGCTGAGACAGGAGGATCACAGGTTTGCAAACACCCTCAGCTATTTAGGCCCTCCACAATTTAGTGAGCTCCTGGTTCAAAATAAAAAGTAAAAAACAGGGCTGGGGGTGTAGCTTGGAAATAAGAACTCCCCTGGGTTCAATCCCCAGTACCTCAAAAATTAAAATAAAAATAATATTAATTAGTATTGTAATAAATAAGAAGGGCTGGGGTATAGCTAGGAGGTAGAATGCCCCTGAGTTCAATCCCCACAACCAAAAAAATGATGCCAGCAGTCTTGCTCTGACACTCGGTATCAGAGAGATCTGCTAGTGATAAACTCTCTTTAATGGCTTTCTGCTGGGGGTGGTGGAACTCAATGCAAAGTCCTGTCCAGGGTCTTGAGGGGCCTGCAGGCTCCGGGTCTGTGGCCCCCTCTCCATCAGCCCTCCCTGCAGGCAGCAGCAGTGGCCTTCTCAACATGCCATGCCTCCCAGCCTGGGACCTTCTCAAAGGCTCCAGGGGCCACAACGAGGCCCTCTCACTACCCTCCAACCTGTCCTACCGCCTCGCTCCCGTGTCCTTTAGGAACACAGAATCCTCCTGTCCACCTGCAGAGATGGCCCCTTGAGAGCCAGGGGCCGTGCCAGCCACCGGGGAGGGCCTGGACAGGGAGCTCGAGCCCAGAGAGGGCAGAACCTCCACGGGCAGGAAAAGCAGTTTTGTCCAAAGGAAGGACAGAGGTCGGAGCTAGCAAGCAAGGTGAGAGACCAGGGAGTTACCTGCCACTCTGCAGAAGGCAAGGCCAAGGTCGTGAACAAAGGTGGTGGAAAAATATCAAAGACTCAGGCGATGACGCTGGCATTTCTGTTTCAGGCCCGGTCAAGACCAAGAAACACCTAACGGAGCTCTACGACCAAGAAACATCTGGTGGAATCCTGCCGCAGCGGCTGGCAAGGCCTCAGAGGTCGAAAGAGACGGCGAAGACAACTTGACGACAGTTCCTTTCGGGAGCGTCGCTAATTATAATTAGAAGACAAGAGAAAAAGTCATAAAGAGCCCGGGAACACGACTCAGCCGGTGTAACGAACGATCTGCGGGGCACGCGGTTCGCAGACGGGTTCAAAACAGACAGCGAGAAGATTCAGATGGAAATCACACAAAGATTGCCAAAGGCCAGGCCGTGATTTGGAAACGGGGAAGCGCTGAGTTCTTGCGACATCCGCGCGCTTGGCCGGCTGGCACAGCACTGATCCCCTGTCCTCGGAGGAGGGCTGGCGGCGCAGAAATAAGGAAACCACCGGGGGAGGCCGGGCGAAGCCCACATTCATCCAGCTCCGGTGGCTGTGGCTGTATTTTGAGTACAACGCACAAGTTAGATTTGGGTCGTACCTGTGCTGTGCAGGAGCCTGGGTGTTTTACACATCTGTTCAACAAATATTGCTAGAATGCCTACTCTGTGGCAGAAGCCACCGCTGTGCTTGGGAGACGTTAATACATGAGACAGGCATTCTCCTCTTGGAGAGATAGACCATAAGCCACACAATAATATAGCATGCTAAAGAACCATACATCCCAGGGGGAACAAGCGGGCCAGCAGGAAGGAGGAACTGCTGATTTTAAAATGAAGAGGCAGCCGGGCGTGGTGGCGCACACCTGTAATCCCCGCCCTTGGGAGCCAGAGACAGGAGGATCGCGCAGGTTCGAAGCCAGCCGCGCGCGCTGGCTTAGGAGACCCTGTTTCCAAATAAAAATGTAAAAATAGGTCTGGGAGTGTAGCCCGGAGATAGGTGGGCTTCCAGGAACCCCAGTACCACCAAAAAATAAAATAAAATAAAATAAAAAATAAAATAAAATGAAGAGGCAGCCAGTGGAGCATGGCTAGTCCCACCTACTCCGGGGCATGAGGGAGAGGGCTGCCCGAGCCCGGGAGGTTGCGGCAGTTTGGGCAACAGTAGCAAGGCCTTGTCCCAAAAAGAAAGGAAAAGAGAGAGAGAATGTGTGTGCCCACAGATACGTAAAAGAAGGCGAAGGAGTGAATCATGGGCCTTTAGAGAGAAGATGGTTGAATGAGAAAGAGCAGCCAGTGCAAAGGTCCTGTGGCATGAACGTGCCTGGCACATCCAATGGAAAAAGCAAGTGTGATTAAAGCAGTGAGCGACAGGGGGTTAAAGAAGGAATAAGGCTAGAAAGATAGTACCTCGTGGACCTGTGGGTAGAGCTGAGGGGACGGGCATGGTGTGATTTCTGCTCTAGGAGTCGCTCTGGCTATTGGATGGAGAGCAGAGTGTACGGGGTGAGGGGTGAGGCCGGGGAACCGATGAGCAGATGCTGCCGTCTGACCCGCAGTCCGCGGATGACTGATAGTCCCTGGGGAAAGAGCAGGGCCCCGCACACGTGACCAGGACGCTGAGAACACGGGGCACCGGGGCTTCATTCGGGGTCTGTGCTCCCCCTGGGGGTGACTCGGAGCTCCCACCCCGGGCTCATCCGCGCCATCTGAGCTGGCAGCTTCTGTGTGTTCACTGGCAAATCTCCACGTGCCTTGAGGTGGATCCTGGAACCCACATGTGGGGCAAAAGCAAAGGACGCCCCGTGCGCCAAGCTATTGTTTGAGCCAGTGGGAAGAGCGAGCCTGGAATTGGATTCCCTCCCTCTGCAAACAGGACTCCACTGGGGACAGTTCTCTACCTCTCCAGACACCTGACCTCCTTCCTGACCTCTTTTCCCTCAAGAGCTGCACCCCAGCCCACCAGGAAAAGCCCTCGCCAGGCTCCGAGCCCAGACGTCACCCGAGATGGACCCCTTCTCTTGATTTACTACTTCACGCTCCCTGATTGAGGAAATGTACTTCTTTCTTCTAATAATGATCTAATAGGTTCCTTCTAATTATGAGAAAATGTCTTTTTTTCTCCCTCTCCTTTTCTTTGTGCTTTGTTCTCAAATGTGACCCTTTTGGGGCAGAGGATGCGTGTCTATGGTAGGGTGCTTGTGGAACGTGTGCACGGAGGCCCTGGGTTCAGTCCCCAGTACAACAGAAACAAAAGCAAACAAGCGGCCTGGCCTGGTGATGCATACCTATAATCCCAGTACTTGGGAGGCTGAGACTGGAGGACTGCAACTTTGAGATCAGCCTCGGCAATGCAGTGAGACTCTCAATATCTGAGATCCTGTTTAAAAATAAAAAGGGCTGGGTGTGTAGCCCAGGAGGTGTGTAAAATGCCCCGGACTCAATCTCCAGTGCCAGGGAGGGAAAAAAGCATATCCACTGAATGCAAAAATGTTATTATTATTCTATTTATTTATTTTTCTGGTACTGGGAATTGAACCCAGGGGCATTCTACCTTCTAGCTACATCCCCAGCCTTATTTTCTATTCTTTATTTTGAAACAGGGTCTCACTGAGACTGGCCTTGAACCTGCGATCCTCCTGCTTCAGCCTCCCAAGTCCTGGGATTACAGGTGCGCACCGCCACGCCCGGCTTCATTCTTATTTTAGATGATAAAGTATTTAGGCAAAGAACCTCTTACTTTACTTATTAAGCATTCATGATAAACCCGGTACCTAAGGAATGTAAATATTCAGACACAAATCCTGACTTCGAGGAACTTAAATCTGTTTTCTAGAAAAAAAATAGCATAGTTATAAAGTTGAGCAGTGATATAACACGGCACGCGTGAGGTGCGTGGCAGCGCTGAGGAAGTCCGTACCGCGAGCACTGTCATACCGCACAATAACAATTCTAATAGGGAGCCGGGCGTGGTGGCGCACACTTGTAATCCCAGCATTCGGGAGGCTGAGACCAGAGGATCACAGTTCGCGGACAGCCTCAGCTACTTAGTGAGGCCCTCAGCAACTCAGTGAGACCCGGTTTCAAAATAAAGAATAAAAAATAGGGCAGGGAGTGTAGCTCGGAGGTGGAATGTCCCTGGGTTCCATCTCCAGACCCGCAAAATAATTAATTAATTAATTAATAAAAAGACTAAAATAAATAGGGATAAGGGGGTAGCTCAGAGGTAGAATGCCCCTGGGTTCCATCCCCAGACCTGAAAAAAAACAACAACAAAAAACCTTTACAAAAACAGGTTAAATCTTATAATGATGTTGTGAGGCTGACACTTCATCCTTGGGAAACTGAGTCACGGGCATTTGTTTTTGTTATTTAGATAAACTACATTAAAGTCGCCTGGAGTAAGTGGCAGGGCCTGGCTGGGAACTGAAGAGCAGTCTATGCCCTTAACTATTCCGCTATGGCGTTTGAATTTGTTTATTTATTTATTTAGTACTACCTCTGAACCATTCTACCTCTGAACCAAACTTCCATCCCTATTTTACTTTCACTTTGAAACAGGGTCTCACCAAGTTGCTGAGGGCCTTGCTAAGTGACTCAGGCTGGCCTCAAACCTGCGATCCTTCCAGCCCAGCCTCCCAGGTACTGGGATTACGGGTATGCGCCAACATGCCGGGCTTGGAGTTTGAATCTACTGTGACTCGTCATCCTTTCCTCCCCCAGACTGTCATTTTTACTCCAGCGAAATCCCCTTTCTGGGCCTCCCCGTGTGACCCAACTCGGCTGATTACCTGGGGAACAAGCCAGCCTTAAAGCTCAGCAGCCGCCTACGGCAGCGGGCTGCAGCTTTGGCCTTTTATAACCTGACTACACTCTAACATAAACCTCCAGCCCCCACATTCCTCACTGGGCAAGTCGAAAATAGTGCCATCGTGTGTGTGGAGAAACGTATCACAGATATTAGCTGGTGAGATAGGAACCAAAACAAAAGCCCAAACCAAAACATTAGGCACGGAATCTTCTGCTCACAGCAAGCCGCAGCGCCCCGTTGAGTTTTCTGTGTCACCAAATCCTCCCCGTCTCCTTATACAAAGGCAACTTTGTCCTGAGAAGGCTACTGAGAAGATGGGCCTAATCTTGGCAGGGGCTTGGTGTACCGAGAACCGTGTCATTATTTGTAAAAAAATAAACGACAACCGACAAAAAGAAATATTATTGAAGCCGATCTTTTCCAAAATCCCGGTGTGATTGTCCTCACAGACACAAGAGTTCCACTTTTGGAAACAGGAACGTTTTTCACCTGAGCTTGAAAAGCCCAGACGGACACTTTCGGGATAGGAATCCAACTGATTTAAGAGAAGTAACACACCTGAAAAAACTCTTCTCCCTTTCATTAAGCATCTTCATGCTCGTTTTTGCTTCTTTTGGCATGTGAAGCCTTTCCAAAAAGGCTTGAGCCACGAGTTCAAGGCCAGCCTTGGCAACACAGCAGGGCTCTGTCTCAAAGTAAAAAATAAAAAGGGAGCCGGGCGTGGTGGCGCACGCTTGTGATCCCAGCATCCGGGAGGCTGAGACCGGAGGATCGCGGTTCGAGGACAGCCTCAGCTACTTAGTGAGGCCCTCTGCAACTCAGTGAGACCCGGTTTCAAAATAAAGAATAAAAATAGGACTGGGTGTGTAGCTCGGAGGTGGAATGCCCCTGGGTTCCATCCCCAGTACAGCAAAAACAAACAAAAAATAAATAAAAAAGGGCTGGCTGGGAGTGTGTCAGCGGTGGGCCGCCCTGGGTTCAGTCCCCAGTACCTGCAGGGATGCAGGGACAGCGACCGAGCCAGACGGCAGTGCTCTGAAGGGTAGGCACTTTTGCGACTCTGGTTAGGGTTTTTCTGAGTGTGTCTGTGTGTGTGATATAGGGATGGAATCCTAGGCCTCGCACGTGCTAAGCACACACTTCACCACTGGGCCTTACTCCCAGGGTAGATACTTTATATTATAGATTTTACAGGTCAGCATTCCCAGGATCAGGCACAGACCTTGTCCTGTCCGAGTTGGCCGCACAATGCCAGCATTTGGTGTAAACCATCCACTGTCCAGTGCGACACCCATGGGGGATTATCCACCCCCCTGGGAACAGGCGACCCTCCACCCATACTGGGGACGAGGAGCAGCGTCGACTATAAGCAGAGGCAGATCCCAACCGGAGCTAAAGCGCTCAGCAACCCCTTCCATCCAATAAGTACCCAGCGGGCGCCCACTGCGGTCTTAGTGCTGGGCCCCACGTTCGTCAGAACCCCAAACATACAGTATCTCCGAAGACAAGTATCGTGACTTGACGCGACTGGGCATTGTTTTCTTAATTAATGTGATTGACCGACTCTACAAGGAAAACAGATCTTCAGAACCAGTAATTTGCAGCGACCCAAAGATTATTCTCTGCCCAAAGCACAAGGTCTTTTCAGGGTGATGCTGCTAGCCCTTTGTCTTCTGATGCCATCTCTCTCAAGTGGCCTTCAGAAAGGTAGGCAGTGCTTTGGTTTCTAAAATGACCCACTCCAGCCGGGCGTGGTGGCGCACGCTTGTAATCCCAGCACTCGGGAGGCGGAGACAGGAGGATCACGCTGGTTATGAGCCAGCCTCGCTGGCTTAAGAGACTCTGTTTCCAAATAAAAAACTATAAAAAATAGGTCTGGGAGTATAGCCCGGAGGTAGAAGGGCTTCTAGGAACCCCAGTACCACCAAAAATAAAATAAAATAACCCACTCTGGGTGGGGCTTGGTGGCGCACACCTGTAATCCCAGTACTCGGGAGGCTGATGCAGGAGGATCACAGGTTTGAGGCCAGCGTCAGCAACTTAGCGAGACCCTGTTTCAAAACAAAAAAATAAAAAGAGCTAATGGTTTGCCTCAAAGACAGAATGCCCTCGAGTTCAATCCCAAAGACCGTAAGTAAACAAATAAATATTAAAAGTAAGATGACCCCACTCTGAAACATCCGATGAGATTCTGAAAGACCTACTAGAATCAAGCACTATCGGTTTCCTTACGTTTCTTGTTCTTTATTAACATGTAAACTATATCCATCTAAGCACACAAATCGTTTTTACATAGTCTAAGTTCCTATGATGAAAAAATCCTGAAGTCGAGCAACAACCCAAGCCCAGTCTCCAGTTCTACAGGTAAGTTCCGTAAACTGAAGTGTGTTTTTCTTCAGGTGTCCGGAAGCTGCCCTGGGAGGGAGAAAGGCTGGGCCTTTGCCAGGGTTTACCTTTGGTCATACCAAGGGATCATATCTTAGATGCATTCAAATTAGCGGCAGTCGCAGCGCACCGGAGCAGCCCAATGACAAAGGCGTGCGGGGCGGGAGCCTTCTCTCCCCGCAGACGCCCCTTCACCTGCAGCAGATCCAGGGCCCTGAGAGTTTCCACCTGAGCTTTCTGGTCAATTCCCCACCACTAACCCATTCAGAGCTCACGGGTTTCTTGGCCCTTGAGTACTCTGGGCCCCTCCCCCTTTCCGCTTTCACTGGAAAAGTCCTCCCCTTACACTGGAAACCTCTCCCCTTCACAGAAAAGGTGAGGGAGTCCTAAAAGGAAGCTAAATGAGTCCAAGGGGAAAATCTCTCTGCTCCCTCCTGGCCTCCCCTCCCCCACACGGATGCCAGCCAAGCCAGCCAGAGAGAAGTGAGAGCCCAGACCCAGCAGACCTGAAGCCAGGACCTTCTCCCAGCGTTTCACCGACAGGGTGATGTCAAGACCACGTGCACAAAGCGGGAGGGCGCCATTTCCCCGGAACTTCTCCAGCATGGGATGATTCCAAGGACTTCACGGGCAAGGGAACGGGGATGGGGCATCGTTTCTACGCCAATTCTTTGAAAGGTTCAAGGGCTTTCTAGACCACGACCCACCTCGTCTTTGCACAGCCACTGTGGAAAATCTTTACCCAGGTGTGCTCTGAGCAGGTGGTTGTTTTGACTGACGCACACCTCTGATGACATTAAACCAGAAAATCAACATCATCAGAGCCTGCTCCCAAGAGGAAACATCTATCTCTTAATCAGGCCAGGAGCTGGAACTGTCCACTGTAACCTTTAACTTGGAATCCTTCTGACAAGCGCTTCAAGCTGCATTTAATGCCTTCATTGTAACTTCCTAAAAGTTTGGCACATGGGTTCTACATTCGTTCAAAAATGCGGCCTTTTTCTAAGTCTTATGAATCCGCAATTCAAGCCTCCTTCAGACTAAGTGCTCGTTCAAGATCATGTATGTTCTGGGGTAACCTCTCCGTGGCTTCCCTTCAGCCTGGCTCTAATTTTAGGGAAAGTTCTCTCCCTTCACCGACTCCCCTGCACCCATCCATCTGGCCTGTCTTTAAAAACCAGGGGGAAGGATTTGAGCTGTGGAAAGAGACAAAGGTTTCTCTGAGCGCTCAAAGCACAGTCACCTGGGCCTTGCGTGGGTGCACACCTGCAAGGCCAGCAGCTCTGGAGGCCGAGGCAGAGAGATAAGTTTGAGGTCAGCCTGGACAACTTAGTGAGACCCTATCTCAAAATAAATAAAATAAAATAAGAATGGATGAGGATATAGCTCAGTGGTAGAGTATTTGCCTAGCACTGGGCAAGGCCCTGGGTTCTATCCCCAATACTGAAAAAAAAAAAAAAAGAATTATTTGAGACACAATTTACTCTGTGTGTGTGTGTGTGTGTGTGTGTGTGTGTGTGTGTGTGTTGTGCTGGGGATGGAACCCAGAGGCTTTCTACCTTGGGGCTACACTCCCAGACCTATTTTATATTTTATTTTATATTTGGAAACAGGGTCTCACTAAGTTTCTGAGAGCCTCACTAAGTAGCTGAGGCTGGCTTCGAGCCTGTGAGATCCTCCTGTCTCAGCCTCCCAAGCGCGGGGATTACAAGTGTGCGCCACCACACCCGGCCACAATTCACTTTTAATCTTGAGCTCAAGAGTATAATTTGGAGGCTGGGGATGTGGATCAGTGGTAGAGTCCTTGCCCAGTATGCAGTAAGGCCCTGGGTTTAATCCCCAGCACTGTTTAAAGTAAAAAAAAAAAAAAAAAAAAAAAAAAAAAGTAGAATTGGGAACGCATTTTAATCATTTCATAAGAAAATAATTTCACCTACATTAACCTTCTTTTTGAAAATCATTACTGGCAACTGGTCTGATCACCACTGAGGCCAAGAGAAGAGTTTAATGTCAATGTTCTTATCTTTCAAAAGAAAAACTGCAGGCGGTATTAACCACTTGAGTAAGTACACAGATCATGATGTGTCCAGAGACATGCAGCTTCCTTGTTTTCTGTGTTTATCTCATTTTCAATATCACCAAATGCTTTCAGCATAATCCTTGCAAAATTTAGTCTATAGCAGTTCGGTGGGGAATCGAAAATAAATATTTTGGGGAGGCAGAGGCAGGATGACTTAAGCCCAGGAGTTCAAGGTCAGCCTGGGCAACATAGCAAGACCCTGACCCTGTCTCAAAAATAAATAATGACCCGCCCGCCAGCTGTTAGGTGTGGTGGTACATGCCCGGAATCTCAGTACTTGGGAGGCTGAGATAGGAGGACCAGGAAGCCAGTCTCGGCAACCTAGTGAAAGCCTGTTTCAAAACAAAAAATTGAAAGAGCTGGTGGCATAGCTCAAAGGTAGACCGCCCCTGAGTTCAATCCCCACCACCACAATATAAATAAAGCGATTAAAATATTAATTATGATTAATATAATATAAATAATATATTAATTAAAATATGAATGCTAACTATAGACACTGTGTAAAATGATGCTGCTGAATTCTCGATCCTGCAAACTTACAAAAAGGCAGTAACCATGAAGAAGATGATATATCATCCGAATTCAATTCATAATCATGATGGATACGTTCAAAACCCACTCTATCTGATGCATTTAATCGGGGGTGGAGCTCAGTGATAGAGGGACTGCCTAGCAGGATAAGCCTTGATAAAAAAAAAAAAAAAAGAATTGGAAAACAAATTTAATCATGTTGTAAGAAAGGTGAAGGACGGCGGCAGGGCCAAGCAGGGCCAAGCTGGTGGCTTTGTTATCATAGGCTTATTTCATGAATACTGAAAATTAATCATGAAGCTAGGCACTTGTGAAATCTCTGATTCCCCATTCTCTCAGGACACCTTGTCAAATAAAGGGACAGGCCCACAAGGCGCGCATGCCAGAACAAGGTTAAGGGTAAGGTAAGGTGGACGGACGGACAGGCTCTCCCCTCCCCTTGCCGCCCCTCCTCCCCTTCCTTTTCACCCTGAATCGAGTCTCCCCCCAATCCACTGCATCATCAGTCTGACAGATTGTGAACCAATCGCTCTCTTCCTCTCTTACACGGGATTTTGGTTTTGTCAGAGGTTGTGCTCTGTGACACCAACCGCCTTTCACCTTTTCGAACAGGCGCCTGGGATCCTCACATGCAATTCGTGTAACTGCCAACGTTTTTGTACTCAGAACTGTGACAGCCCCTCTGAGTTGTGCCACCCACACTGTGCTTTCCCTCCCCTGAAATGTTTGAACGACTTCACCTTAAAACTTTCAAAGAATAAGAAGCTAAAGAAAAGCGAGTGAATCATTAGAATAGTACTAGGAAAAAAAAAAAAAAAAACTTCATGACTTTAAGTTCCAGTGGGTAACGACCTCTAAGTCAGTACCTTGAGGATGGGTTCTATCATTTTGATAAACCTTGAGAAGGAAGCCACATCACCCAAATGCCTTGGGATGGTACCCAACAGTTGTTGAACTTTTACCTAATTAAAAATGAGTCATTTGTTTGAAAAATTCTACTTGCATTTACTTGAAGTGATTTCTTCAATATCTGGTGGCTGCTGATTCGTCAGCTGTCATTATTCCTTGGCCCTACCCTCTTGTACAGACTGAAATTTTAACTTGAAACCACCACTGAGCCTGTCGCAGTGCTACTCACAGAGCTAAGTCCCTGCAGAAAGACCCCTCTGCTGGTGTAACGCTTCAGGCCAGGCTTCCAAGCCCCCCAGCCCATCCCAGTCTAAAGTCACGGGGCGCCTCTGGGCCACCCAATCGTGTGTCTTAAAGGATGGGGGGGAGGGGGGACATCGGCTTCTTTTTGGGAAGGCTCATTACAGCCAACACGAAGGGGCCGACTGTATGATTATCTGCTTTTCTAAAAGCTGACGCTTTGAGAATCTTTTTATAAACCCTTTACTTCCCACTCAGTATACCAAAGTCAGAAGGCGGTGGAAGGAGACAAGAGCTAAAAAGCAAAGAAAAAAAAAATACATATACACGCATTTAAAAATTGGGGTCCATTTGGAAGACCCTGGGACAGTCGCTAGGATTACCAAAAGGCACCTTACCTTCAGTCTCTGGGGCGGCCCGCCGCGGAAGCACCGCCACTCAGAGCCCGGCGGCGACGGAGCTGGCTCGGGAGCGCCCCGCAACACTTTCGCAGCCGCCCTCTTTTTAACGTAGAGCCGGGTGAGGAGTGTCCCGCGACTCCCGCCGCGCGCCTGGAGCCCGGGGACCGAGCTCCCGGGCTCTGGGAATTCGGGTCTGCCAGTTTCTTAACCTTGGAGACCTGCAGAGAGCGACTCCCCGAGGACGACTCCCGAGCTCCCGCTTCTCACGCTCCCGGGCGGCGCATCCCACGGGGGGCAGCGGGGCGGCCCCCCAGGCCGCGGTCGGGGGCTGGGACCCGACGGGGCGGGCGCGGGGTCTACACCCGCGGGGCGCGGCGCACCGGGGGCGCGCGGCGTCGGGTCCCCGGGCTCTTCGCGGCTCCCTCCCTCGCCGCCCGCGGCCTCCCCCCGCCCGGGCCGTCCGCCTCACAGTAGCAAGGTTGTCTCCCGTCTACTCCCTTCCCTTAAACTCACCAAACCAGATTTTTACTCCCAACACCGGCAACTTCCCGTAAATCTGCACTGAAATTTTATCCTGCCCGCTGAGCCTCGGCTGGCGAGGGGCCAGTGCAACATTCCTGTTGTTTGGGGAGCGCAGAGACCTTAGCTTAAGGTTAAAAAGAAGAAGATGATGATGATTAAGAATCAGCCTTGATGGAGAGATGGGGACTTCACCTGGTGGGCTCCTCTCCCCGCTCAAAAAGTCACACCCGTCCCAGCCTCCAGAAGGGGCCCCGGAATGGCACCTGCTGCGCCCCAGGCGGAGCCGAGGCGGGACCCGAGGACCCCTGGGCCTGGCGGGCCGAGCGGCGCCCACTGGGCGCCCCTCCCTCGCGGGGCCGAGCCGGGGCGGGGCGGGGCGCTCGAGCCCCGCGCCCCCCGACCCGGCTCCCGAGTCCTCACCTGGGGCGGCGCAGGGCTCCGCGGGCCGGGCCCGACCTCCCGGGCCTTCACTGCAGGGCCCCGGGCCTGGGCGCCGCGCGTTCCAGGAGGCTCATTTTAATGCGCTCTGACCTGGTGTTACAGCTGGTTTCTAGAAAGGGAACAAAAACAGTGCGTTTAGAAACTGCAGTCAAGCCCTCCCTTAACCTTGCCGGATCTCTGGGGAGCTGGCCCCGACTCCGACCCCATCCCCAAACAGGCAACCCCCAAACCCACCCGCAACTCCGGCCCCACCCCCAGCATTACCTGTTTACCCGGGAGTCAGGGAGCCTCCCGCATTTCAATAGAGCGCTAAGCCTGTTTGCAGGAGCGGAATGGACCAACAGGAATCAAATTCTGTGACTAAACAAACTCGAAGAGGAAGCAGACACCACCAGGAACCTAAACCGGAGTTGTGATTTCGGGCTGCCATGTCACTCGACTAGGGGGAGGGGGAGACGCTGTTTCCCATGGGGCTACTTTGGTGGAAGAAGGCTTTAAAAGTTTTGTTTTGTTTTGTTTTTGGTGTTTCATGGGTTAGCACGGATAAAGAGCTTAGAAGAGTACCTGTCGCACAGGGCTAGCTACTATTCTTATAGCTGTTATTTTATACTATGGATTTTTTTTTTAAGAGGAGAGGATACAGTCAGTGTTAGACTCGGCCTCCCACTCAGTATCTGGGAGGCCAACAGTAAATTATTTCACAACCACCCTCCCCCGCCCCCCAGTTTCTGGAAGATTGTAAGGATGGGATTTTTGCAAGCTGTTTATATTCATTGTGGACAATCTCAAATACAATGGAAAATACAGTCTTTGTAAAGTGGTGTTCAACCGGTTTTCTGCTCACTTAAAAAGTTACAAGAGGTGCTGGGAGGTGGAGGTGAAAGTGCAGATCTGTAATCCCAGCACCTGAGAAGCTGAGACGGGAGGATTGCAGGTTAGAGGCCAGCCTCAGCAATCTAGTGAGACCGTGTTTCCTAATTAATTAATTAATTAATTAATGGCTAGAGGTGTTGCTTGGAGGTACAGTTTCCTTGGATTCAATCCCCAGCTTAAAAAAAAAAAATTACAAGAGTACTCTCCATTCCCTGAGGTTCGCTAGTAGAAATGGAACTCAAGACCCAGCCGCCAACGGCCTGCAGGTTC